>NC_047660.1:70459220-70659220 GCF_011762505.2 Arvicanthis niloticus | reverse complement strand
TTCTTTCCAATTAATGGGGGAACAGCTGATGGCTGCCAGACCAACTAGAAAAGACTTCTCTCTGGATTTCTCTGCAACACTGTAATTCAGTGGCATTTCATCTGACCCGGCTCTCAGGATTAATGGCTGTGTCTTCCACCCTGAGGGCTTGGTCTCAGTTTGGAGCAGAGGGCAGAAAAGATGGGTAGCCATGGAGATTTACAGGTGGTGCTGGCTGCGTTCAGTTCCTTGGTCTTTACTGATTCTTGGTTGATCACCATCTACCTTGATTTCTGAGGATCTTCTGGGGCTACAACAATGAAGGCGTGCTGACCGAACTCACACCAGACTGAAAGAACTAGCTGGGTGATGATTCAGGCTGACAGAAGAGTCTGACTCAACCTGAAATCTCATTTTCCTTGCTTTGAGTAACTGTACTGTCTCTATGCTGCTAATGAGGAAACAGAGGTCAGAGTATGAACCCCCAAATTCAGGGAGTTACCTAAGGGACAAAATGCTTCCAGTTTTATTCAGTTAAACTTAGTAAGAGACTTTGATGTTAGGTCCTCTGGTGGAGATTCAGCCACCTATGTCTGAGAAAGTCTGACCCCTTGCTCATTACAGAGCATGGCATAAAATAGCAAATGATTGGAGGGCACCTCAGAAGCATTCTGTCTGCTGGTGGGGCCCTATTGAGGAGACATCTATGGGTAATGCCATGTGCAGCAGCTCTCTGTGACAGGGCTTCCAGCCTGAGCCTCTTGATCAGTGACCACGTCTCCTCAGTTGCCACTGAGGGCAGCCTTGGCAGCCTGATCGTTCTGATCGTTCTGGATGCTCCTCTGCCAACCAATTGTATGACTATTGTATTTATTATCATTGTATTAGCTTCCATTCTGAGCCAGATGCTGCTAGCATATAAATAGTACCCATTGTCAGAGGCACTTAACTGAGAAGACAAATGATTCCAGTGTGATTGACACTGGGCATTAACCCTTCCGTTGCCACCATTCTTCAAATGTATGGATACTCCCTGTTGATGGGATGGGGCAAATCCTGAGACCTGGAAGAAGGTACTCAAAAGGTAGACTCTTAGTTTTAAGAAAAAATAAACTAGTGTGACATCTTCCTTCCTTTCTTCCTTCCTTCCTTCCTTCCTTCCCTCCTTCCTTCCTTCCTTCCTTCCCTCCTTCCTTCTTTTCTTCTTTCTTCTCCTTCAGCTTTTTCAATAAGCAGCTACAGGGGTTAGTGTACAGAGACGCCTGTTGATACTGGAACATGTTAACAGGGTATTTGAAAACTTTCAGAGAGAATAGTATTTCACAGTGAGGTTGTTAAGAAAAGCCATATAAATGTGCTGTAACTTAAGTTCCCTGTGCCCTTCAGTCCACCTGCAAGACAGAATTTCTCTGTGTAAAAGCCTTGGCTATCCTAGAACTTGATCTGTAGACCAGGCTGGCCTTAGACTCAGAGATCTGTCTGCCTCTGCCTCCCAAGTGCTGAGATTAAAAACATGTGTCACCACCACTTGGCAAGTGTGACATCTTTTTCAGTGGTCCTTTTTTTTTTTTCTTTTTAGCTTGTGCAGAATGGCATTTTATTAGTTAACTGAGAAACAAATCAACACTTAAGGCAACTTTTCACCTTTTATGCAAGGCCCAATTTCAGAAGTCATTAACAATGAACAATAGGATTTAGGGCTGGAGCTGATGACGGAGTGGGGAGAGAACTTACTGTATAAGCTTGGTGACCTTGGTTCAGATCTCCAGGACCCAAGAGGGGCGGGAAAACAGGTGTGGAGGTATTTGCCTATAATCCTACAGCTGAGAGCTGGAGACAGGGGGATGTTCAGGGCTTGCTAGCTAGTCAGTCTAGTTCTTAGCAAGCTCCAGATACTGTATAAAACCTAGCAGCTACCTCTGGCCATTATACACTCTTGAATGGGTGCCACCTTCGTGTGTGCGCACACACACACACACACACACACAGAGGAACATGTGCGTGCATTACTACTACTATAGTAATGGATGAGATTTGAACAGATATCGAAGGTCCATGCTTTTTTTCTAATTTCATGCTTTTTATTTTGAGGTGAAATTTTAGCCCAATCTATTAAAACCAATAGAGGCAAACCAACCCAGAGAACACTTGGGAGTGAGGGTCAGGTCTTCAAATCCAAGAAGTCCTTCACAATGAGTTCATCTGTTGCTCACTCACTCAGTGACCTTGACCCAGTTTCTTTATCTTGAGAATGGAAATGGTGGTGAGTGCAGGCTGCTGTGACAGACCCGGGCTCTGATACCAACAGTAGGTAGCTCACTCTCTGGCCTGGGGCCAGAGCTTGGAAACCAGGCTTCTCTTCCTCTGGGAACTCACGTTTGCAGGTCAAAGTTCCAGACGCAAAGTGGTATTGGATTTATGCTTTCCCCTGTCCATGCCTGAAACACAGTGACCAGGACGGACACTGATTGAGGAGTAGGGAGAGACTTGTTCTGTTGCCTGTGTGTGAAGACTCTAAGGCTCTGTGGCACCCTTCCCTCTCTCTTGCTGTCACTCGCTGTCCATCTCGTCAGTGACTGACTTTCAGGTAAACAGTGACTCTTCTTTCACAGTTGTCTCATGACTGCTTCCTTGTCTCCTGGGTCACTTGGTATGTGCTGTAGCATGTGGTGGGTGGGCACTGTCTCTGTGCAGCTTCGGTGTGCCTCTTTCTAAATGGAGACAGCTCTGTCAGATTGGGAAGGCTCTGGGAGTCTTGACAAGGCATACCTGGCTCTTGCCTCTCACCTCCCTGCCCCTCATCCCTGATGATGTCTTCTCTCATCCTCCCTGCTGGCAACCACCACCAGATTCATCTCCTATGTTGCCACCCTGACATGACTTTGAACTCAGGACTGCCCATCATCTCACCGCACGCATGCCTCATGTGTTTTACCCGCCTACTCTCCTAATCCTTCTCTCAAGCACTACTAAAACATCCCATTTGCCAGTAAACAAACACTCTCCGTGACTGTGGACAGGCTCCTTCCTCCTTCCACAGCAGCCTCTGCCACCCACATCACTCAGTCTTCAGGGGTGAGGTACCATGCCTTCTGAGATGGCCCAACGTCAAAAATCCCCAAAGAGGTTGGTGACAACCTTGCAACAGTAGGTGACAGCAAGAGAGCAGAGTATAAAGGAGCCATTTTATGAACCATTAGTCTTAGGAGACAGGGAGATGATGGAGGGAACCTTTCCTCATTCCCCAACAGATACCCTAGGTATCCGGACACTTCTACTGCCCAGCCTGGCCACTGTGTTTGGGGAAGGCATGGAACCAGGGTATAAGTTTTCCCCAAATTTCAGACCAGTAATTGTTTTTCTCCTCCAGCTTTTACCTCTTTCCTATAGCCAAACTGCAGCCTGTAAACTTGAATAAACGTTTCTTAAAAGAAAGTGAAAGAAGATACAAAAGAAACTCTAAGACTGGCTGACATTTCTAGGACACTTTGTTTATTCTCTGAACCACCACTCTTAATTCGTGCCTTCTATCGTTAGGAGGTAGCATATTCAGCAAGGCTGGCTGGCCGGCCAGTGAATCCCCGGATCTAAACATTTCTACCTCCTGAGCACTGAGATTACAGATATGCTATGCCAAGCTGGGCCTTTTAACGTGGCTTTGGGGGTTGGAACGCAGGTCTCCATGCTAGTGTGTCGCATGCTTTGCCACTTGAGCTACCTCCTCAGACTTTGAGCGTTTATTTTGATTAGGTCATGGTTTGCCTCTGTCAATTTGAAGAGAAACGTAGCGTAAATCTTCTGTGGGGAAGTGGGAGCTGGCAAGGCTGCACAGATTGTGGGTTTCTGTTAGATCGGAACAAACAGGACACTCCCTGGACCCTTCACCTACATTTTCCCCCTGCACATTCTGTTCATTCCAAGAGCCTCAGCAAAGGGACTGTTAAATAGTCAGTGTGTCCCCAAATCAGAGTCCCTCAGAGAAGTCACTTTGTTGCTGTCCCCCGAGGGTCATCCAGAATACCAGACTCTCACGGAAGAATGGTACAAACCAATGGTCACTCTGACCAGAACAGGGTACCCAGTGTCAGGCTGGGCTGAAACCAGCTGACAAAGAACATCCAATGGGGCTTCTGGTCTTCATTTAATCCTTTGTCAATGCTGGGTTTCAGCCTCTGTGGGTGTTGATGAGAGCCATGGAAACAACGCAAAGGATCTGTCTGTCACATAGTAGCCTGGAAGATGACTTTGCTACTGCACACAGAACACTGCACCGAGAATCCCAGAGTGAACAGACTGCATTCCGGGCATGATGAGTCAGAGCTGGATCATGATGAAGTGTGCTGCAGTGTGAGGGATTCCCTGCCTGTCCCCTTCCCTAGGTAGAAGGAAACCACTTTCCCTGTGCAAAGCACATATGCAGTTTACGCCCAGACCACAGACTTGGTTTTGTGGCCAGGTTCTGGGTGCCTTGAGTGTTGTGGCCCAACAAATCTTTACGGGTTAATGAAGTACACGCTTTTAAACAAAACGTGTTTCTCTCTGCTTTTTTGACTCCAAGCAAGTCTCTCTAAGGGTCTCTCACCCCTGCGTGCTCCATTATCTCATGACTGTCTTGGTGTATGCGTGTATGTGTGTGTGTATGTATGTGTGTGTGTGTGTATCACATGTGTGTGTGGGGTGCACATGTGTCTGTGAGTGCATACATGCAGAGGGTGTCTGATGTTTTCCCTGGTCACTCTCTGTTTCATTTTTGAGACAAGGTCTCTCACTGAACACAGAACTTACTGATTCAGCTAGACCAGCTGACTAGCAAACCCCAGGATTCTCTTATCTTGGCTCACACCCAGCACTAAGATTACAGGCCCATGCAGCTACACCCTGCTTTTTACAGGTGTGTTAGGGGTCCAAATTCAGGCCCTCATCCTCCTGAGGCAAGCACTCTGCCACCTAAGTCACCTCCCTGCTCCTGCCTTGGTATTTTTATATGTTCGCCATCCACTGTGTTTGTAGACTCTTTGCATTATGGGAGAATAGGTTGCTTTTCTGCTGGTTTCTTGAAAGAAGTGTGTGTGTGTGTGTATCTTTTCACTTAAAAGGCCAAGCCACAAAGAGCATCTAGGAAGTGCAGAATGAATGGTTTCAGCTGACTAGCCTTTTTTTTTTTTTTTTTTTTTTTTTTTGCACCACAGGAGCCAAAAGAGATATTGCTGTATAGTGGATGCAGCCAACTGATCCTGGCATGGCAGAACTCCGTTCAAGCCTCCTTGCTGTGTTCTAACAGCTTTTAACCTTGGCCAAATGACTGAGCCTTGCTGAATCCCGGTTCCCATCTGTAAAGTAAGAGCAATAAGGTCACATGTGCAGGATTTCAATACAGGATGAAAGTGACTAGTCTGTGCTGAACAATAATTGCAGTTGTCATGGCTGTGGCTTTCAGCCCTGACATTCTGTCATTGCCACTACCTCCCGTGTGTGGAAAGAACAAAGGGGAGACTGACCACAGTCCTGCCCATCTCATAAGACACACTTTATGTAGCAAGGCTACCTGCAAGTGTGGCTAAAAAAACCAGCAAGCACTTAGGGGTAGGAACAAAGGATGGGGTGTCCCCTCATGCCAGCTGAAGTCCCTGAGCTGAATGACTCTCTTCCTTTCTTGTTTCCTTTTCTACACCCATGAATCTTGACAGACAGGCATGTACTCAAGAGTGATCCAGGGTAGAGTGAACCATGGGGACAAAGTAGAATCTGGTGTGGATTCTCTTTCTTAGGAACTTCATGCCTATCAGGAAAGATGAAAAAGCCCACAAAGATCAAAATACTGAGGACATAAAAGAGACACAACCAAAGGCATGGAACTCATGGGGAGGAAGAAATCAATGGGGAAATGAGAGTGTGTCCCTATGCCTCTCCTTCCTCGTCTTCCAAGCTGGTCTGAGGGCAAGTCTACTCAGCAAGTACAGGCACTTGCCATGAAACCCGATGACCCAAGTTTGATCTTCAAGGCCCACGAGGTAGAAGGAGAGAACTGACTCCTGCAAGTTGTCCTCTGAGTTCTACACGTGCTTTGGCACATGCGTGCACTCGAGTGCAGACACATACATACAAACGCACAACACAGTAAGCAAGCAAACCAATAAAAACTGCATGGGGCTAATAACAATATCTAGAGTTGAATGAATTAAGAGAGACATGCAAAGTTTGTGGAGCAGACTTCCTAAGTCTTCTTTGAATGTTCACTAAATTTGTCAAATGCCAAGTACAGGATTGCTCTTGAAGTGGAGATGGGCAGTATCCTTCCAGATTGGAGGGCAGGATGAGTCAAGGCAGAGTCTACACTGAAGTACAGAGTTGGGGAAAGCATCTAGAACAAGAAGTTTCTTGGGAAGCCAGGACAAGATCGTGGGGTCTTGAGTGTCAACACTGGAGTCCTGGACTTTATTGAACACGTGACCTGAGCTTAGTCTTCTGGAACCTGGCAGTCACTGTGATTGAAGCTAGAATCCAGACCCGTCTCAGGGCAAGTCTCACCATCTTAGTGCCGGTGGCTATAACAATTAGCCGGTTGCCAGCAGCCATGAGATTGGAGCTTGGACTATCAGGGCTTAGAACCCAAGCTGGAATGGATCCCTCAAGGAAGGATCCAGCAGAGTCCAAGTTGGAAATTAGACTGCAGAGCAAAAGGTGTGGGTTAGGGATCCAGTGGTGAGTGGGAAGATGGGCAGGAGGAGGGACGAGAGGAAAGAGCATCACCCCGCTGCCACCAGCTGCTGCTGCTTCTCAGTGATGGTGTTTGCTTTTCATCAGAAAACACTCAGTTTTGCTTTTTGAGTCTTAGTGTGTGTAAATCCCCCTTAAATGTAGTTGCCTTTATTCTCCATCAGAGCAGGTAGAGGGTGCACTGGGGTGGACAAAGGTGAAGGCAAAGAAGACTTTATTATCATTGCTGCACCTGAAAACCTATGCCTCTCAGTCCTTCCTGAACATCTGTAGATAAGGTTCAGGAGGACATCACAAAAGCCTGACCAGCTCACAGTGTCCCCAAGAAGATTCCCTGTCAACCTTGAGATTTACTTGAAAATTTAAAATTGGATAGTTTGAGCAATAGATTTGATCATTTTCAACTCCAGCTACCATCAATTGTTAAAAATTACCCAAGGTCACATTGGTACACACACACACACACACACACACACACACACACACACACAAACGTCTGTGTGTGTAATATGTATTTAATATTAATGGGGCAATAATATTTAATAAAATGGGGCAATGTGAGCAGTCCTCATGACCCCATGTATGTATTTAAAATTCTTTTGGGAACAAGAAAGTAAATAAATCTATGTACAAACCAAATCAAGAACAATTACTATAAAATGTCTATGTAGCTTGGGAGCAATGAGCCGACTAGTGAGAGTTTAAACTCATCTGTTGCTCTGAAGCCAGATCTGCATCTTCCCAGGAGATGAAGGGGAGGGAAGTGGCTGCATTAACAGGAGGGTGAGCTCTTGGTCCACACCTGCATCCGAGGCTTACAGAAAGACGTCTCAAATGGTCTCTGGAGAGGAGTCTGTCTGGTGTGCTTCTCAAAGACTACATGCTGTCATCTCGGAAGGGAGAGAGGCTACTTCTCCCAGGATGGAAAATATTTGCTGGTTAGGGCTTTAAAAACATTTTCTTCATACTCCTCTAGTGGCTCATTTTCAGAGCTCCGTTTTCTGGGCTGGGAAACCCTGACTTACCCGTTGCATCCTTGCTCAAGGGGGACGTTTGCCCTCAGCTACTTGAGAGCCAAGTCACCCTGACTTCAATGGGATCAGCACATGTTTGTCTAAAGGCAGAATTTGGCTCTTTCTGTTTCAGACCTAAGAGGTCTGTTTGTTATATTATGTAAGAAAGAGTGAGGTCATATAAATAGTCATGGGTCCTACCTTGAACCAAAAGCCGTCCTTATTTGGTGCTTCTTCCAAAGTTAGAAAACAATACAGGCACGAGAAACATTCTCGGGGTCACTGAAGAAATAATGGCTGCCTTGTACTTGACCATGGGTTTGGAGGCAGCGTCGGCAAAGTAGGCCGCCTGCTGCGTTTAGCACTTGAAACTTGGACTCACTTCATTAACCTCTCAGCTGCTAAAAAGAACACTGGAAATACAGTCAGTCTTCACCTTTACCCGGATGCCCAGGCATCACAGGGGTGGGGCCCTCTGTCAAAGCCCCATGATGTGAGGCAAAAGCCTCTGCAACCCTTCTGAGTGAAGTCTTCTCCTATCAGCACTGACACTCCAAACCGCCCTTGGCCAGCTGAGTCTACAGAGAATTAGCTTAAGTCTCCTCTTGACCATCACATTGGCTGAAGGTAGATCAAATGTCGGTCTTCAGTCTATGTCAATATTAACAGACATTAACCCTTAGTTCATGAGTCTGGATCAGATTCCTTTGGGGATCTAAGCTCAGAAGGCTGCTCTCTCCTACTTTTGAAGCACCTGATGCCTCAGTCATAAGAGGCCAGGCTTGGGGACATTCAGTTAAGTGAGAGGAGCGCTAAGAATTCGTTCACCCCTCCCTGCTGCGACCTAAATCCATTTTAACATCCTACTTAAATCCAGCTAGAACCAGAACCGCCAGGATGAAACTGTGGCGCTCCCTTTTCTTTTCCTTGGGAAGAGTTTATACAAAGGAAGGCCAGGTCTCTTCCATGGCAGGCAGGAAGCCTGGCAGGGCGCTTATCTCCTTTGAGCAGTAAAAGTATTCGGTGGCATCGAGCAAGCTGCCAGGAAGTTATCCCAGTTTTAGGAAGAAAAGGACAGACCTTTGCTGCTGCTTTACGTTGCGCTTCTGCTGTGGGTTTTCTGCGTTCCTTCTTTCTTTCCTTTTTTCTTTCTTTTCCTCTCTCTTTCTTTCTTTCTTTCTTTCTTTTCCCCTTCCTTCCTTCCTTCCTTCCTTTCTTTCTTTCTTTCTTTCTTTCTTTCTTTCTTTCTTTCTTTTCCTCTTTCTTTCTCTTCCTCTTTCTTCCTTCCTTCCTTCCTTCCTTCCTTTCTATCTTCTTTCTTCCTCTCTGTCTCTGTAGTTTTGTCTGCCTGTCTTCCACATTCTAGATGTATTTATTTTTATTTTACACATATGGGTGTTTTACCTGCGTGTATGTCTGTGTGCCACATGAATGCCTAGTGCCCACAAAGCTCAGAAGAGAGCACTGGATCCCCTACAACTGAAATCACAGATGATTGTGAACTACCATGTGGATGCTGAGAATCAAGCCCAAGTCCTCTGCAACAGCAGCCAGTGCTCTTAACCACTGAGCTGTCTCTCCAGGCCTGCATGGTTTCCCTTTAAAAGTCACACTGCACATTCAGCTTTCTTAAGACCTGACCTCACTGTGGGCCCAGAAGTTTGTGAATCAAAAGAGAAAGAAAGCCACAGGTTCTTCTCTCTAAAGCCCCTTGCATGCTGAGGCTAGCAGAGTTCTTACACGGGGACGTGGCCTCTGCCAACACAATGCAGAGTCTGATCTTCTGCAGATATCTTTAGATGTCAAGAAAATGAGAAGGAACTCAGCTGACCCACCGGCTGCGTGTGCAGTGACTCCAGCAGCATCTGCGTAGCTGTGCTCAAAGTGGTTCTCAAATACATGGGACAGAGAGACTTTGGAAGACAGACAGACACCCCACTACCATGACCAGCAATATAGCCTGCCCACCCCCAAAGCCACAAAAAGCTTGTGAATCTTTTTGCTGGAGGGCAACCTTTGCAATCTTTTCCTTAGCCATGTTCTGATTACACAATAATATGAGCACACAGGGACCCATGTTTCAGCAGCCGAGAGCTTCGGGTCTTTTAGTTTGTTACTAAATGTGAATTCTAGGAGTGCTGTGATTTAATCAAAATGATTGCTTCTGGTAGCAATTTAGTAGAGGTGTCATGTTGAATTAAGTTTTCTCAAGTTTCACTAGATAGAGATACATAGTAAAGACACCAACACGGCCTGTACTCCCCATGCTCACGAAAGCGAGGCTACAGTCACGCTTTGGAGCAAAGGAGGTCTTAATGGACCTGTTTTGAAGTTCTAGGTCTTTAGGGACATCAGAATCCAGTGAACATATGAGTGGCTGTTCAGAAACCTCAGAATAGAGTTCTTGCTTACAAGGTTCAGAAAAGTCAGGATTTTACCTTCATCTCAATATGGAAAAAGCTAGAAAAGAATTGGGAGATGCTCCCTTAAATTAGGCCATGTGATCTATTCATCTGTGTATGCTGAGTCAAGCCTAAGCATTGGAGGCCTCTCCACCCCTTCAGGAAGAAAGAAGGAAGGGAGGAAGGAAGGAAGGGAGGAAGGAAGGAAGGAAGGAAGGAAGGAAGGAAGGAAGAAAAAGCAAGCCAAGTGTCTCAACACTGGGAAAGATGAGGCCACTGAGTCTACCCTGAGATGAAGATGTTGCCTGCCACAATAGGTACTGTTGGAAGAGAGCTACAACAGTCTCCTGTCAGTCATCTCAGTAATAACCCACTCCTGATGGTTTTAAAAAATCCGAGTATACTTGTATTTCTCCATTTTTCACGATGGTGCTTAGTTTCAAAATCATCTTACCATGCTAGTTTCAAATAGCAGTTGTTAAGTTTCAAACCCAGGACAAATGGTGGAGACCCTTATTTAATGTATCAAAGTGGACCTGGCCTCCAAGTTCTCCCAGTGTCCTCCAGTCCCCACCTTTTACAGGGTATGGCTGGCCCACCTTCACCTCCTACCCTGCCCTTACCCAGGAGGCTCTCCCCTATCTAATCCAGACATTTTGGCCCTTTTTGTAGCTTTGGCCTCCTGGCTGCTGCAACTGTCTCCACCATTTCTCTGCTCTGTTTCCCTACCCCGTTTCCCCACGTGGCTCAGGGTCATGTCCATTCTAGACACTCCCAGATGTGTCTTTCCCAGATGTGTCTGCCTCTGGCTATGCTCGTGTGTGTGTGTGTGTGTGTGTGTGTGTGTGTGTGTGTGTGTACATATATGTATCCACATATTTATAATAAAGCTTCTCCCCCACCATGCTTCAGAGTGGTCCTGTCCTATCCTGTCCTTTTTATCTTTCTTCCCTTCAGTAGATGCACTCACAGGTTCTGAAGACATGCTAACACTGTTTCATTTCTTCTGAAACAGGATCTCATTTTGTAGCTCTGACTGCCATGAAACTTTCTTTGTTGACCAGGACAGCTTTGAACTCAAGAGATCTACTTGTCTTTGCCTCATAAATGTTGGGATTAAAGGCATCCCAATATTTCAAAATATCAGAAAATTTCTAGGTGTATAAAGTATGCTAAATTCTTTAATCTATGGTCCTGGATTATAATGCTCTAAGCCTTCATATCTTATGCAGAGTTGAGCAAATTCTCAAGACAGTATTGAGCTAAGGAGATCTGCATCCAATTTACCAGAACTATAATGCAAAAAGGAGCCAGACAGGGTGTCAAAGAGATCACCATAAGCCAGAACCCTGTCTTACACCTGTAGCTTTAAATTTATTTCTTAGCTATGCTTTTATTCTGACTAGGCAATAATGTAAGAACATGAGAATCCTGTAACCCTATTTGGGAGACTGAGACAGGAGGACCCCAAGTTCAGGTCCCACCTTCCTTACAGAGTAAGGTCAAAGGCTAACTTGGGCAACTTTGTGAGGTCTTGTTTCAAAATAAAAAGATTTTTTGTTTTTGTTTGTTTGTTTGTTTTTAAAAGGATGGCTGAGACTGTAGCTCAGTAGTCAGTGCTTACCCAGCATACACAAGACCCTGTTCCATCCCCAGCACCACATGTAAATGAAGTTAGTAGTAACTGGGTTGAAATTTTCTTTTGCTATATGTGATAAAATGGATTTTGGGAGTGTTTCTATTTAAAGACTGCAAAACATTAACAAAAAGCCCAATCCTTGTGACCCCAGGTCCTCTATGCACATAGTACACTGTTCAGCCCCTGTGACCCAGGTCCTCTATGCACATAGTACACTGTTCAGCCCCTGTGACCCAGGTCCTCTAAATGCACATAGTACACTGTCCAGCCCCTGTGACCCAGGTCCTCTAAATGCACATAGTACACTGTCCAGCCCCTGTGACCCAGCTCCTCCACACACAGAGTATGCTGCTGTGGTTTATTCCTGACCCTGACTCATTCAGTTTTTCTCCTGGAAGTTGTCAGGATGTATGCCTGGTTAATGGAGAAAATCAGTGCACTGCCCAGACTACACAATGCCGTGACTCATTCCTGGCATTTCAGAAGCTTTGTAATGGAAATTGTGGTGCTGGGCCATGGTTTGTACCAAGTGAATATATGAATATTAATGAAACAAGGCAGAAGCCTCTGAGGGTCCTGCATAATTCTTACCAAAGATTCCATGTCAATGTGATGGAAGGCAGACTTTTGTGGGTGGACTGTTCCTTTTCGTGTGACCCACACATGCTGGGTTACCACAATATTGTCTTAATCAGGCTTCCGTACCCTTCCCCCCCATGCTGAAATACCACAATATTGTCTTCATTAGGCTTATAAAGCACAGTCAAATATTTGTCCTTGGTAGAAGGAAATTCTCTCGAAGGTTGGAATGTTTTGTTTAAAGCATATTTGTGTCTATTGAGCTAATTTGTTGTGGTTTACGCTAGTATTTAAATGCTTTTTTAAAATAGTCTCCAATGTTCTGCAGCTAGTTCACATTCTATCAGTCAATCTATCTATCATCGAGCTATCTAGCTATCAATCGTCTATCTATCATCTATCTTCAGATATTGCCTATACACGTCTATCTAATATAAGGACAAAGAAACATCTTTCTTTACCATCAGTGGGCTCAGGGTTGAAGCTCTAATTACAAAAGATAGTATTTGGGCTGGAGAGATGACTCAGGGAGTGAGAGCACTTATTTTATTGCTCCTACAGACAGACCCAAGTTCAGTTCCCAACACCTGCATGGTATCTCACAAGCATCTGTAACCCCTATCCCAGGGAATGCAATGCCTTCTGACCTGCCAGAGCATCAGGTATGCACATGGCACACATGTCTATCTGCAGGCAGTCATGCAAATAAAATCTTTTCTACAAAAGAATTTAATAAGAGGATAGGATAGAAATTGATGTACCTACATTTTAGATGACATGGAATGAAGATACATAGAGGAAGAGGAACTGCTGTGTTTTGATGTTTTCTGTTGAAGAGAGGACGGTGTGTTAAAGCAAAGCTGGGAGAGAATGGGCATGGTTTGGCGATGTCACGTGGGATGGGGACTTCCCAAGTCCTATCTGTCTAGATTCTTCCAGGCATGTCTGTGTCTTCAAGGATGGTCGTGTTTCTTTGTTCCACAGCAGCTCCTTTGGAATGAAGTTCTAAGACCTGCCTCAGGGGAGGACGGGCAAATGAGAGTGACCTTCCTGCCTCAGCCGTTTGCTCGACTGCCATCAGCTCACGTCTGTGGGGATACTGTGGAAGATGTGAAGTCCTGGACAATAACAACCCTTTTTCTTTGCCTAACATTGACCACAGACTTCTTTCAAAGACCATCCCCTAATGTGCTGTGTGAGATGTGGTGTAAATAGCCAAGAGGTAGACCACAGAAAGAAATGAGGCTATCAAGAGCAGACTGTTCTGACACGTGTCTTTTTTTAAGTTGCACTTGAACTTGGATGTGATGGGCCAGCAGAACTCCGATGAAACTCAGAGATAAGACTTCCCCATTAGTCTTTGAAACAAAAGGTCAAATATTTAAAGTTGGGTTTGGGGGATCCTCATGAATTTGTAGCCCTTCGGAGCAAGGCTGTTTTGGAGTAGCTCACTGGAAATCAATGTGTGGACGGTATTTTCAGCAGCAGAGAGTGCACACATCCCTTCTAACTCAGCCGCTTCATTCTGCTGCTGTCTTCTCTAACAATAGCTTCCTGCTGTGTGCTCTTAAGACACACACTAATATTGTGCTAATATTGTGAGGAATGGATTGTATGAGAAACAGTCTAATCTCTTCTAAAAGTGCTAAAAATACCCATCTGCCACCAAGAATGCTTAAGCATGCTCTCCTACTTCCAGATGCTGTGGGATGTCAGGCAAAGCCACATGTCAGTGGACACCATGAAGTCTGGGCAGGAGTAGAAGCTTAACTCATAGAATAATCAAGAACCCCAGATAAAGATGTTCAGAGCAAACGCCAGCCATTACACTGGGGCTGAGTTGTTAGGTACACGAACCATTCTTTTCCAGAACATTTCTTGAAAGTAACTTGTAGTAGAAGAACTTCTTTTTTTCTCTCCCAAGGAAGCTGAGAAATAAGCTATCACATTCCCAGAGTTGAGGGAGATGGCTCATTCACCAGGGTCCTTAGATTTGTATTCAGATCTTCAACACCCATGTATAAAACTGGAGGTGGTGGCATGTATCTGCACACAGTGACTTGTGCTGTCATCATGGCACTGACGGGGTGGAGACAGAAGGATGACTAGAGCCCCTTGGCCAATTAGTCTTTGCCAGATCTGTGGACTCTAGGCTCAGTGAGAAACCCTGTCTCAAAAAATAATGTGGAGAGTGATTGGAAAAAATTAACATTGACTTCTGGGCTCCACATCTACACAGAAATGTACACAAACATACTTACATACATGAAGGAGGGAGGGAGGAAGATTGTGTGTGTGTGTGTGTGTGTGTTTGTGTGTTGCAGACCTAGAACCTTGTGCTATGTCCCTGAGGTCCCGTTTGGAATCAAGAGACAAAGCAGAACCAAGTATCTGACGTCTCCTTCTCACTGGCTCCTGCCCAGTCACCTTCCATCCCCTGAGCCTCATCCAGTCAAAGCGTCAGAGCATCTGAAGGGCAGTGTTGCCTTCCACTTGACAGTCTTCAAGGTTTGCCAACAAGGTCTCAGACGGGACCTGGAGTGACCTGGAGGGAATGGAAACAAAACAATTAAGGAACAAATTGTGTGTGTCCAAACAAGAAGGAATGGTAGGTTTAGTTTCCCAGCGCCGCACCTTGTGCCTCCACACCTCGTGTCTTCAGTTGTTTGCTCATCCCAGTGCGCCCCTCTCCCCATTCCTTCCTATTCTGTATCTGCTAGGAAATCTCCCTGGCTTGCCTCAAGTCATTCTGCCTTTTCTTAAGCTTTGTAAAGTTGTAGATACAGAACTATAAAAGGCAGAAGTAGTATCGATTTTAATAAAAACAACCAGATTTTCTATCTGGAAGAAAAAGACACAACTTCTCAAAAAATAAAAGGCAGTAAGATGTGAGTGCATAGTAAATGAAGCCTTACCAGCAAATGTTTGCTTTCTAAACATAGATTTCATTGCAAAATGGCTTACCACTGATGCCGTGTGAGGCTGAGGTCTGCCTCTGGCACTCCAACTGTATATATTTCTGGACTATTTGCTAAGGTGATATTTATGCTTGTAATTTATTGGAGTCATTGTTGTTGGGTTTGTTTGGGGGGCTGTGTGTGTGTGACTACTCTTTGATGTAATTATTTTAAGGGGGAAGTCAGCTTACCTAATTTATATTTATCCAAATTTGTTAAACATCTTTTTCCAGAAGAGTGAAAAATGACAGTTGAGACAAGATCCTGAAGTCTCCACTCAGCATTTTTGCTGGTTTCCAGTGTGATGGTTTTAAGAAAGCTTAAAGCAACCAGGGTCACTGATACATGATGAAGTCATTTGTATTTTAGCTTTTTTATTTCACCCCAGAAACTTGCTAGGATGTAAAGGAAAGCTTATTTTAGTCTTTTCAAAGGGCATTGCCAGGAAGAGTGCTATTGTTATTAGATAATCATAATGGTATGTTCTAGAGTCCTTCTCCTCATCCGACACACCCAGTTCCCTCACAGCCCGCCAGCAGAGCCAGAGAGAGGAATAAAGCAATGGTTTGTTTGCTTTCAGAATTTGATTCTGTATATCTGTGGAAGCATGCTGGGATATGCTTTTCACCTGTGATTAAATTTCTAATGTCTGTCGAGGTTTGGATTTCCTACCAAGGAAAAACCAAGAAAGCATAAAAGAAGCTATGAGGCCTTGCCTTCACCCAGTGACAGCTTAGCCTCCTCAGGGACAGGCAGTGGACACCAGGGCTGCTGGGAACAAGAGTGAGCCTTAGTTTCCCCACCAGCTGCCAGGCACTCTCATTTTGGAAATTGCGCTTGGGAACAGATTTTGCAACCTTTTAAAAACACTATTACACACTTAGTAAATGGCACTAGCCCATCAGACACAAATCGGGGATCCAACACGAAAGCATAAGCTGTGTGTACGGGTTTGTGTGTGTGCGGGTGCCTGTAATTTTAGAAAAGTTTGACTTTGTTCAATGTGAATGGAGTACCAAATAAAAAATGTACGAGAAGCCAGTTTAGCAGAGCTTCTCTGAGGAGAGAGAAAGGGGGAGGGCAGGGGAGAGGGAGAGAGAGAGAGAAAAAGAGGGAGTGAAGGTTGGAAATCTCCCAGAAGCAAAGCTGTAGGAATGAGCTGGAACACAAACGCTGCTCTTGAGTGGGGAAGGATTTATGATGGATGCAATATTCCCCTTCAATAGGAAGTGTGTAGTTATTGAAGAGAGACCACAAAATCGTTATGTTGTCATAACATGCAATCTATGGTTACAGGGCTAGCCTGATGGGAACTGTTGGGGTGAGTAGCTCAAACATGTGCAGAGATGGAAGGGGTCTGTGGTTTCACAAATATCTCATGAAATAAGGGCCCTCGTGACAGATCGAAATATCACCTTTAATGCTTAGGGATGTGAGGTTCTGCTGTGTGCGTGGAAGGGTCTGGGGAAATGGATCAACAGAGGGAAAATCCTAAGCTGTGCCAAAACCCATGGCTCGAGAGGCAGCAGAAATAGCTGGACCTTGCTCAGTTCCCTATCAGCTTCTTGCTCTTGGTATCCATTCTGTTTTTCTCTCCTGCATACCTTTGTGTCTTCCCAGGTCATGCCTGCATACAAGAAAATTGCAGAGTCTTCCCTTGGGCCAATCATAGCCATGTAACAAACACAGAACCTGTTTGTTTGTTACATGGCTTGCACATAGCCACTGAAGTCTCTTTTTGTGACTCTCAGATATGTCCCCAATCCCAGTGACCTTACTGATAGTGCCCACTGCTCACTGGCTGTATTCTAAATATCTGCTTGTGCAGACCCTGGATCTATAGGGTCAAGTCTCCATGATGTTCTGCTCTTGGTATGTATTCAATGGCATCATCCTTTCAAACAATATTTAAAAAAAAAATGATGCAGTGGAGAAAATAAAAACACATTAAATTAGAGCATAAAAGGAGATACGCCGAGACCAAAGCTCCACTTTACCAGCAACACAGGTCAGCGAGGGTTCGTGGCTTATATTTGACCAATGCTGCCTTGTGTGTAAGAGGCCTGCTGGACATAGAGAAAAATGACCAGTTCCCACTGGCTGTAAAATTGCTGGTACCTAGGGCTAGTGATGGCTCAGTGGCTCACAGCCCTGGTTGCTCTTTCAGAAGACCCAGGTTCGATTCCCAGTGCCCATGTGATGATTTATAACACTCTTTAACTCCAGTTTCTAGTCCTCTGATGCCATATCCTAGCCTCTTGGGCTCTGAACAAACACAGTGCATTGATGCCATCTGAACAGACACAGTGCACATGCACACATGCAGGCAGAACTCCTATACAGATAAAATAAAAAAAAATAAATCTTCAAAAGAAATATTTCTGGGGCGTGGATAATCAACCAACTTTTCTCTGTAGCCTGCGTGTTGACTTACTCCGTTGTTAGATATCACAGGATCTGAGGTGGCATCTCCCCAGGGAAGCCCTGTTCTGGAGGAACAAAAGGGGCTGCTGGTGCTCCGGCCCTCCAGAGTATGGGTTCTGTTCTATCTACAGAAGACTAGGAAGGACAGGCTTTTCCCCCCACAAAATCTTCTCTACAGGCCACCTCCAAAGGGGTTGGGATGGAAGGCAAATGGAATTCCCCCAGGGTAATCCTTGTGAGAAAGGCTGAAAACAAAGTTGTAAGTAAGTCTGAGGCCCAGGTTCAGGTTCAGAGAGACCGATGTAATCTCTCCTTCTGTCTCAGGAGATGCAGGAAGATGACAGGGAGACCCCAGAGCTACCACTCGGGACTCCTACGCTCTTTACTCCCGTCAGGTTAAAATGGCCATGATGATGGAGGGGCTGGGGTCCTGGGTGACCTTTTGTCAGTCTTTTGTGATTCTTTACCCAGAACGCTTCTTGGTTTAGTTTATTCCTACCTAAGAGCCCACCACACACAGACTTAATTTCTTCTCCCATAGAGTGCTCCAAACCTTCATCTGTCTCTTTAGCTTTCGTAGATTTCTATAGCTGGCCTATTTCACAGAGGAGGAATTGGGAGAACAGGAGCCTTTTTTTTTTTTTTTTTTTTTTTTTTTAAAGGAGTTGAGTTTTTATTTTTTCAGAGTAAAGGGCTCCTTCTCAAGCCAGGTGACTGAAGTCTAAACTGTTGCGCACAAAAGAGCAAATCTCCTGCTTATCCGGGTGTGGTCAACACAGGAGAGAGCCGAGGCCAACACTGGCTCATCTCGTGGGCACAGACTCCAGGAGATGGCAGGTTCTTAAGAATCTCTCTGGCAAATCCCAAAACCAAAAGACTCCCAGAAAGGGTAGTTTTTAACTCTGCCTTTTCAAACTCCAGACAAAATACTGGCATTGGGAAAAGTTTTCCAAAGTCAACCTATTATTGGCTCCGATATTAACAGAAAATCAGAAGTCAAGTAGATGAAAGTGGAAAAATTAGTCAACCCTATTGACATGTGCTTTGTCCAGCTAGGGGGTGAGGCACACATACATGAATACATACATACCTTATACATGCATGCATACACACATACTACATACATGTACTAACACCCGCACATCCTACACAGGCATGCATGTAATTATTTTTTAAGGTTACCCCATGAAGGGTCGTTCATTTGACAAATAAGTGGTGCTCCTTAGAGAAGCTGCATGCTGTGCTTGTCAATATTTACCAAGTTAGCAGCTCTTCACGTGGTACCCTCAAATCACGGGTCCACTTCCAAAGGGTGAGCAGTTCACTTTGAGGAAATGGCTGACTCCTGTGGAGCAAGACCAACACCCAGGCTGTTCATTCCAACAGATTTCAAAATGCAAAACGGAGCTTTCCTGCCTCAAACTTTATAACCTTTTCCAGATGGGCAGAGGTGTCGGGAGTGTATCTTTGCACCCAATGGGATGCAATCTGCTCATCTCTAGGGGGCTACACTCACGTAGCAGACTTTTCTGAACACCCTGATCATGCCCCCGGCTTATGGTAGCGTACAGAGAAGCAACCATCGAGACCCCTGCCCATTTCCATTTGCCCAACACCTAGAAGCCATCGAAAAATGTCTTGAAAGCCAGTGTGTGCTGAGCTACGCTTCCTCTCCCATCGCCTTCTCTGGGTTAGCTTCAGCTGCACCTGGCCACGGCATCCGGGGAATAGAGTCAGGTCTGAGACAGTGGGTGGTGATGTGCTTTCTTGTTTTTAATTCCTAGACCTTTGTCCTAGTAGCTGAAGCAGGTAGTCAGGGGACCCACTCTGTGCAACTCTCAGTGTTGAGGTTAAGGGGGTGCCTCAGAACAGGACCCTGAGGAGAGGGCAGCTGAACCCAGTGCAAGGCTCAGCTCTGGATACCTGGTTTTTAGAGATATTAAATATATTCAAAGGAGGGAGTGCCAAGAGGCAGGGGTGCCTAGAAATCACGTCTCCAAGAATAATTTTCAAATGCTGTGAGCTTTAGGCTAATAAGATAGATATGGGGGAATAGCTCTGTTTTGTAAAGAGAGATTAGATTTCTAATCTAATTTAAAAAAGGAGAAAGGAGAATAGATTTACCTTTTTATATTTTTATTGTCATAAAATACTCCTAACATAAAATTCACCCGTTTTAACCATTTTAAGTACTGTTCCGCTATTAATCACATTCACAAAGTTGAGGGGGTCATCAGGGCTATTCTGTTCTAAAATCCCTTTGCCATCTTAATTAAACAAGAGCTCAGTATCCATTAAATGGTGATCCCTCTTCTTCTTGCCCCAGCCACCAGCAGCTTCCATTTTGCTATCTCTAAGAATCTGATTGACGTAAGTGGAATTGTGCATTATCCACCTCCTTTAACCTAGCTTAATCCACTGGGCATAGTGTCTTAGAAGCTCGTGCGTGTGGTAGCTAGTGTCAGAACTTCCTTCCCTAGGAAGGGTGAATAGTATTGCATGTGCATCATCCATTCTGTTTGTCAGCTGGTAGACATTTGAGTCTTTCCTTGCATGTTATGTGACTACTGTGAACAATGGCATGAGAGTATCATAGATTTGTTCGTCACTGTTTTAGGAAAATGGGTCCCAGTTAACTGGGCAAATGTTACAGAGGCCAACTATGGCTCTGTAGACCCAGTTCTCCGACAGTGGAGGTGATTGCCACGGCCTGGAGCATTAGGTCCAGGAGACTCTTAGGCAGGACTTCTTTGGTAGAGACATTCACATCCAGTAAAGGGGACCCTTGCAACTCTATAATCTCATGATTTAAGGCAGAGATAATAGTCCCTAGAGGCCACATGTGGAGAAAAATGATAGCCGTATCAGATAACCTTCATCCCCTGAAGGATGGGAAAGAGCTGGGATGACACTCTGAGGAACAGGATCTACTACTGTATCCAGGTTGAGGCTCAACTCACAGGCTGATATACTGGGAAGTTCAGATGGAGATTCTGCACAGGGCTGAGGAGCTCTGTCCAGGGCATGGCAACTTGGACTGTAGCCTCCTGGGTAGGATGCTGAGTGTGGTGTTCTTAGCACAGTTCTTCCTGTCTGTATGTCTGCTGAGAAGAGAACACTTTCCGTGGAGACTTGTCTCTAACCTGATTGCCTCCCAGGCTATGAGAAGTCTAAGGGTGAATGAGGATAAGTGGATACAGGGCCCCCTGGGGGATTTCAGGATGGCTTGTCAGCCTAGGTGGGGATGCCCTGGGCTCCCTCCCAGTTGGTTTCATCCTGCTACTGTTGGGGGTGGGGTGTTGGTTCTTATCATTAGTTGAGAGGGTTCTGCCAGAGAATTCCAGTATTCCGGAGTAAGTTTAATTGTGAGTGATTTCATGCTGTCCTTTTTATGTTGAAGCCAGGGGCTTGCATCATAAGATGCTGTGAGTGAATTGGGGAGGTTTTTATTTGCATGTGAATCATAGCTTTTCCAGCTGAATGTCACTTACTTGGAATTTTCGTCTGATTTTGTTTTTGTTTTTGTCTCTTGGTGTTTTTCCATCAGGCTCCTGGCTAACCAGAAGAAGAAGAAGGAAAAAAAAAAAAAAGTAGGGAGGGCTCGGTTTGCCTGGAGCAGGGTTTGAGTTGGCAGCTCCGAGGGGGAGTATTATGAATGTGAAAATAAGAAAACGGATGCTTTATTTTGCTTTGAGGGAGGAACCAAAGCCAAGTCAAATCGAGAGCTCTAATTTGGGAATAGTGTTATTACAGGTCATTGGGAGTTGGGTACGCGCTAAATTGGGAGGCCAGTCACATGAGGCGGCAGCAAAGCAGTCACATGGGGGACAGCCGAGGCTCGCTTACAATGAAATTTTATTTTATTTACTACATGGTTGAAAGAAATTTATGGCAGAATCGGAAACCAAATCACCTCAGTTGTTGATCTCTCTAGCTCCTGGCCAATTAGTTGTTTTATACCCAAGCCAGAACTTCCCGTGTGTGTGCTTTCTGGGACTTTATTTAGGACCTGGGCTCTGTTCCTTGATGAGTTGAGCAGACCATGTGCTAAAGGCTGTGTCTGCTCCCCATGGTCCACTCTCATTCCAAGTGGTTTGCTTCCTTTTTCTCTGAAGTCCCGAGACATTTTACACATCAGGATCAAGGTACCTGGATAATCTCTCTCCGCCGCCCCCCACCACACACACATGGAGATGGACAGAGGGCACACCCACACCACCTTTCAGTTTCGTTTCTGTTTCCTCAGCACTAATGCTGCAAATGCCAGATTGGACGTAAAAAAATAAATTAATTAATTTAAAAAAAAAAAGAGAAATCCCATCCCTGCTGTGGAGTTATGAGCAGAGCCCTCATAACTTACTCCCACCTGCTGATTTTTGATGTTGTTGGCGTCCAGGATAGGACCAGGGTTGTGTGAACTAAATTGATTTTTCTTGAACCCAAGTTGCATTTCCAGCTATCTTAATCTGGGCCCAGTTAGCAGCACTCGAGATAAGACGAAAACAGCTCAAGACTATCTAGAACCAGTGAATTGATATCCAATGCAAAGACGTGGGGCATGGTCCTAAATGGAGTGCCTTACTAAGAGTGTGACAGCCTGCTGGTGCCACCGAAGCATGTGGGCCAGCAATACTTGTGATCACCGTTAGGAATAGAAGGTGTGTGGAAACTTTCTATAATAACAGCCTGTCCCTCCAGACTGGCCCGGACAAGTGATCAGGGACTCTGGCACCATCCACAGCAGTGCCAGGGTATTGGTGTGTGATCTAAGGCAGCTTGCTCAGTACCTTGGTTTCCTGTGTGAATTTGGAATAGGGAGGGTAAGTTCAGGAAGTGAAGTGTCATCAGGTAAACAGAAAGCTCGTAGAAGTGTTCTGAGAACGCATACCACAGTCACACAGGTGCTGGAGCAGGCCTGGACTGCTCGCCTCTTCTTAGCATTGCTCCCTATGGCTGATGCCTCTGACATCACAATACTCAGGTGGCCACTCAATAATGATGAGCTTTCCCCAGCAGACACCAGAGGAGGGGAGAAAAAGGAGGAGGACGAAGTGGAGAGGGAGGAGATGGAGCAATCCCTTAAGTGATCATTCCATCCACGCACACAGCTTTCACCTAACATCTGGTTCAAGTGTAATGTTTTCAGCTCCGCATAACCTGTACAGCGTCTGTGCCCTCCCCTTCAAAGGAAGCACAGTATTATGGTCCTCTAATCAAGAGAACTGTGCTCCCCCCGCCGCATGTCTCCTGGTTCACCGGCAGACCAGTGAGTTAATACGTCTTCACCAGACGGCTCTCCGGAGCAGCTGTTTAGAGGTAATGTTCTGGCTGCCATGGCTTCCGCCAGACCCATCACAGCCCTCCTCCTGGGAGTGGAGCTGTACTCTGTGGACGAGGTAGAGGCTGTGAGGGTGGGAGTCTGGGTTTAAAAAAAAAATGACAGCACTGACATTTTTGCTTCATCGTGTCTGTGGCCACCCCAGGCTGGATCACACCTTATTGTACAGCACACTAAAATCCAAATAAGTGGGGTCATCCCTCCCCCATCCATCCTTAGTACCTCTCTTCTCTGGATAGATGGTGATGAATAGAAAACCAGAGAGGTCAGTCCTGCCTTAATAATATTGTGACATTTCGATGGCTTGTTTATTGTTTTAAACTCCATGACTTCTAAAGAAAAAAAAAAAAGAAGGAAAAGAAAAGAAAGGTCCATACCTCTTTCTCGCCTGGCTTCACACTAGCCTTGCCTGGGGATTATCCTGTGAGAACATGGAGGCTGTGCTTCTCTTGGCTCCCTTGTCAGTGGTTCTCAAACATAAACAAGCCTTGATCTCAGTTATCTGGAAAGCTAGTCAAACAGGGTCTGCGTTCCATACTTGGGGTGGGACATGGGGGCAGAGTCTGCATTTGTAACTAATTCCCAGACACACAGCCTCCTGCCCCCAAGCAGCTCTTAGACCTTTTGGACCACTCCGTCTTCCAAGTTCATACAGCTCAGTGGGGATTTGAGCCCGGATGATACTGTGCCGTGCTTCGGGATCCATCTTCTCCTGTCCCACCACACCTCCCACCGCGTCCTTTAGAATCAGCAGCCATCTCATGTGGGTCTTGGAAATGAAGGCCTCCAGATGGTGTCCCTGGAGTGCAGCTTGGGCACTTACAGCTAGGGTCCTGAATGTCATCCCCAGGTGACTCAACCTCACCTGTGTTTCTGTGTGAGGAGAGGCAGGACTGATCATGATCCATGGTACAGGGATCTGTTGAGTGTCTGTCTGGCTTAGGGGAAGCTCGTGTGGAGCTGCTGGGAGTGAGTTTGCAGGGAAAGGCTGGTTCTGTCTTCTGGGCCCCACTCGTCATGGCAGCTCCGTCTTGGTTTCTCCTGTTGATATTGAGCTTTACTGTCTAATGAGGAGGAGGGGTATCTGAGGAGAACGAGCAGACTGTTGTCAGTCAGCTATCACAGACATTTTTATGCATATCTTTCAACCCGTGCGTCCAGCAAGACTGTGTGGTCAGCTTGGGGAAGGGAGCAGGGCTCATGAAGCAGGGCTATGACCAGAGAGAATGGTGTGGCCGGGTCAGTGATGGGGCTCAAAGGTACGAGGGCAAAGGTGAAAACAATGAGATTGGGGATGGGAGGCAGAATCTTCAGCTGACACCACGGGCGGTGGAAGGGGGAGAAGAGACGAGGGAGAGAATCTGGATATATACGAGGTACACCTCCAGGAGAGAGGATCTAATGTCAAAAATAGAGATCTCCTTTTATAGGGTTTAAACAGCTGATGGCCATCTCCACTAGAACAGCGACAGTAGACTCAGGTCACGGTGGCTTCTGCTTCTTGCCAAGGAGTGTGTTGGATGCTGGCTCTGGGTCTTCTCGAGAGCAGCGCCTTTGGTTCCAACGATAGGGGCTTTCTCCAAGTATCTCACTATTCCTACAGTCCAATTCCTCCCAAATCATTCTCACTGAAAATGTTTCTATGGTTACAGCACCTTCTCAAGGCTCTGTACCAAGTGTATCCAAAAGGGCAGGCCCCAGTACCAGGCTGTGTACCTTGATGGAGACTAAAGATAAGTAGTGGATTGGCAAGTACACCTTTGTGTAAAGGTGGCTGTGCAAGAGCCCTTAAAACAAAGTGACACACTACTGTGTCATCCTCAGCTCAGGACCAGTGAGGATAGAGCTCTGCATAGTCTTTCTCCTCATGAGGCCATGTCCCCAAGACCTGGAGGATTAAGATGAGGGCTAGTTGGCAAGTTTTAAAACCCCTAGATATAGAAGCTTGCCTTCCTTCCTCCTACCTCCCGCCATAACCATCAGAAGATTTATCTCCTGGAAGGAGCTCCTCCCACCCAGGTCTCTCCTCTCAGCAGTGAGATGGGACAGTTTGGAGCATAGCGTGAAAGTCTGCTGGATCCGGGCCATTGGACAAAGCTCACTCATGTCTGGATCCTGCTGCCCTAGGCCTTTTCCTCACCCTCTGTCCTTCCTCATTCCCCATGACTTTGCCTCCCCCCCTTAGGTCTTGTTCTTTCTTGTAGAATTCTAGACAGCATCCTTGACTTCAGGAAGCATGAGTCAGATTCTACCTGTGTATTACCTCAGTTTTTGTCTTCTGCAGTTTCTCACCAAGTTAGCTAAAGCAAGAGGTCCCCACCTGGTCAGTCCAACTACCTCTGCTCTAGCCATTGACCTATAACCCTGCTTAGTTCTGGGCTCCAAGGAGGGGACATGGCCACAGCCATCTCATTCTTTACCATCACCTTCCCCGCTGTCCTTGCTGCTCTCTGGCCCCAAGACTTCGGCTTTTAGAGGTAGTTCCCCTGTTTGTAAAAACAAAAACAAAAAACCTGAAACCTGAGCCTGACCACATCACCAAACCGACTAACCTGTGAGCCTGCATGCAGCACACTTAGCAGGTGATTGCCTTCACTGATTGCCTCTGCATACATTTCCAGGGTAGTAGCTTGGGAGTGGACCAGGCAGGGAAGTGTGCCTCTAACTCCCTCTACAGGGCTGTGCTGGTGCAGCACAAATGGATGCCTTCCAGGGTCACCTAACTCTGTTCTTGTAGTTAATCCAGACTTTCTTTCATAAGGCAATTTGCAACAGAGATTCAAATATCTTACCTCAATTAAAAATCACTCATTTCTTTTCTATAGGATGACTTAGATGTGTAATGTTTCAGGTTTTTGTTTGTTTGGTTGGTTGTTGTTGTTTTTGCCAAAATGCATTACATGTAAACTTCACCATCCGCACCTTCAATGTGCTTGCTTTGGGACTCTCAGTGGGCTCTTTCTTGATGACAGTATTTACATAGCTACACCCCACAGCATAAACTCACACATTCACACCAGTACATTAGATTCCTAGCTCTTCAGATGAAATCGTTTGCCTAGCCATTGGTAAGAAACTCCGTTTAGTTTAGGAAGTGTGGGACCCCATGGGGGAACAGTCTGAGCTCATTTTAAAGAGCATCTTCCTAGTGCAGGGTGGAACTGTTGACTGTAGTTATCCTCACACTTCCTAGGGTTAATTCCTATTGTGTGAATTAGCTGCTGTCCGTGTTGGCCCGTGTGATCAAGCAGGAAATATCAAAGCTCTTTTGTGAACTGCTAGGTCCTCCAAGATACTCCCCCTGCCCCTCCTCCCCCCCCCCCCCCGCCCCAGCTCTCCTCTCTGGGCAGTACCAAGCACTTAGGCCTTGGCATTCTCTAAGGCCACCTTACATTGCAGTGGACACTGTAGAGCATGGACACTGTGGGACTTTGTTGGAACTCTCATTTCTAGTCTTCCTGTGGGACAATGCCCAACGGTCATGCAGCATTACCAAGCATGAGCTTTTACTTTCTTTTATCAAGGCAGCACAAGGATTGCTGACTCATCATTTTAAAGACTCAGAGCAGCACTTCGAGGCGTAGGGGGTTTGGGCCCTGGTGGGGGTGGGGTGAAGATTGGCAAGTGCAGAAACTCAAGCCTTTATACAATGTGCCATCTCCGGAAAGGCTTCCGATACTGGCAGCTATGTGAAATGAGATTGCATCATGTGGTTGTCAAGAGCAAGGGAATGGTGTTTCCACCTCCAATTTCCATAAGTTTTAGGAGCCCTGTTCTAGGGCATTTTATTAAAACTGTCACCATTCGGACATGAGCCATCTTGACACAATGCCATTGGGATTGCTTTTCTTTCGTTCTTCAACAGATGTTTGCAAAAGAGTTGCATTAAATACATTTAATTCTGTTATCTCAGCCTCTCAAATCTGTTTTTTTTTCTGTGAAGATTACTTTAATTGATGTCATGACAATCAGAGAGAGCACCCAGGATGCTTTTGTTCTGCAGCAGAATTTTCCACCCTAAACAGAATGTTAAGAAGGAAAGTTCAGTAAAGACCTGGAAATTGAACTGTTTTATCTTCTGTCAGACACCCAGCAGGCCACACAGGACTAAGCAATGAGAAAGTAAAGCAGTGCCAGGGATGAGCGAGGTCAGGGTGAGATGGCGGGGTGAGCAACTTAGTATGAGCGAGGTTGCCTTAGAAAAATGCTATTTGTACAACAGTGAGCTGATAGGAGTAGCTCGTGGCTCAGGAAAACGTGTTCTAGGAAGAGAAAGCACCAAGTAGCAAGGTTCCAAGAGAGGTGTGCTTCTGACACATTAAAGAGACCTGGGCTGGAACAAAGCAGGAGGGACAGTAGCAGAGTGGGACTGAATTATAGACCCAGGAGGATGCTGTCTTTTCCTCACTATGGGACTGTGTGCTGGTCCATTTCCTACCACCCTCACAGAATATCAGAGACTTGGGTACCCTACAAGGAACGGAGGCTTACTTAGCTCCTAGATTTGGAGGCTAAAAGGCTAAGATCAGCCCAGTTGGTTGAGTGTCTGGTGAGAACCTCCTGGTGAGTGGCATCAGAGTGGGAAGAGTCTATGCAAAAGAGAAGCTTTGATAAGACAAAAGGCCGGAGAGAGTCAGGAGATGAGGCTTGCTCTTTTTACAGTTCACTGGCATGGCACCTAGCAAGGCTCCACTCAGTTCCTTCTGAGGACAGTCACCTATCATCTAATTAGCTTCTGACAAAGCCTTAGAAGTCACATCACCTCTGCACTACTACATGGGCATGTGAACCTTTAGGCATCCCCAAACCACAGCAGATGGGTAGCACGCCAATCTTTAATCAGGAAAGCGAGCAATCAACTCGTCTTAAAAGATCATTCTTGCAATATGATAGTTATGATTCTTAGACTTTTACTGTTGGGGGAGTGTTCAGATTGATGCCTATGTTCAGATTCTGGACATGTTCTGAATACACTAACAGATTAAGCACATGATAGATAACAGATCTGGTGGGGGAAAGAGGGAGGGACATATCTCTTTGGACTTTTTGTAGCTTGAGAACCTGTAAATGGAGATGAGAGTACAGTTGAATCCCTGTATAGAGTTCAGTGGAGAGAGCTGGGCTATATACGTAGATGTGGTCGTGTCCCTGCATATTCATGGCTCAGAGGTCAGAACCCAGGCAGGTGGTTGGGGAAGTTGGCTTGTTTTATATACTTTCTGGAAATAGGTGCCTCACCTACAAAAGTCAAACAGAGGCAGCAGGGGTCAGAAACTTAAAGAGAACCACAACCGTAACCAGAACTCTTGGCCGAGAGACTTAAGGATGGATTCCTAGCTGCTCTGGGTCCTTTGGGAGCCAAGGAACCTTCCTGGGGCACCCAGATATGCCAGAGCCCTGGTGAGAGTGGCTACAGATGGAAGGTCCTTGTTGAAGAGACCACCAGACCACTCTTCAGGGGTGGCTGAGCCATTGAAGGACTTTACTGAGGCTGGAGATTCCTGATTGCTGCCCTTTGAAGGTCACCAGATGCCTATGGCTGACTAGCACCTAGTAGCTTCCTACAGTCAGAGAAGGCTATCAGGTTTCATGGTTCTACCATATAGATCCCCGACTTTCTTGGCAAGCTCAAGAAGCAAGGTTTTTTAAAAATTCTTTGAGAATTGCCTGTGTGTATACAATGAAAAAACGATCACATTCATCTACCGTTTCCCCACTCCAAACTACCTGTCACAGCTATCTCCCCACTTCCTGTTCCATTAAAAACAAACAGACAAAATGGGACCATCCAGTAGAGCGTAGGCATCCTACCAGTAACCATACCTCCAAGCATGACTAGTTCTCCCATTCCCAGCAGTTAGCTGCCGATAAGTTCTCATTCATGGATGGAGTCTTATGACCCCTTCCCTAATCCATGCTGGAATTTTGGTTGGCTTGATCTTGTGCAAGTCTTGTGTCTTATACAGTGGCCAAGAGCAGTGTCATGTCCACAGGCAGCTTTTACGGCACACCTCTCCGTCTCCCAACTCTTACATTCTTCCCACCTCCTCTTGCAAGATATTCCCTGAGCCTTGGTGGGATATTTTTGTTGTTTTTACTAAGTATATAAAAAAACCCTGTATTAGTTAACCATTGCTGTGTAGGAAATTATTCCCAGGGGCAGGGGCGGTGGTTGGAGGGATGCCTCAGCAGTCAAGAACTTTGTTGCTCTTCTAAAGGACTGGGATTCAATTCCCAGCACCACATGGTCTCACATCATCCATAATTCCTGTTCCAGGGAATCAGAAACCCTCTTCTGATCTCCAAGGGCACCAGACACAGTGGCACACAGACATACATGTGAGCAAAACACTCATACACATAAAACAAAATATTAAAAATTAAAACAAACTTTTTTTTTTTTTTGGTTTTTTCAAGACAGGGTTTCTCTGTGTAGCCCTGGCTGTCCTGGAACTCACTCTGTAGACCAGGCTGGCCTCAAACTCAGAAATCCGCCTGCCTCTGCCTCCCAAGTGCTGGGATTAAAGGCATGTGCCACCACCGCCCGGCTAAAACAAACTTTTAAAATGACCCCCAAACATAACTGCTTGACGTAATAGCTTACTTGGATAGGTCAGTTCCAATGTCTCCAACCATATCACTGTCATGATATCAACTGGAGCTGGAGCAATACTTTCAAGGTGGCTCAGTGACATGTCTGCCAAGCCTGCTCAAACTCTTAGAAGAAGGCCTGAGCCTTCATCTTCTCTGGAGATGCCTAAGTCTCTTCTTAATTGGTATCACTAGGCTTCCCCCACAGCAAGGGAACAGAGAGAGCAAAATAAGAACTACAAAGCTTATCAAGACATCTCTGCCACATTCTGTCAGTCACACAGACATGTGATTAGTGTAGGAGAGTGCACAGGCTGTGAATGCCAGAGTAGAGGGCCAGTAGGGACCATTTGACAAAGGAGAGAGATGTTTCAGGCCACCTGACTTCCTCTTACAAGACACCACTGATTACAACAGGGCCTTGGTAACTCCAGACATTTGGATCTCTTATGATAACTGATATGTCAACACAATTTGCAGACCCCTACCAAGTTACCCAGATTATTCTCCCAGCTCAAAAAGATACCTTGGGAGACAAGAGGCAAGAGTAGGTGCCTACTTAGGAGCTCACCGCTCACATGCTGCATTTGCCACTTTTGTCTTGGTGTTGGGGGTGCCATGTCAGCTCATACTCCACCAAATGCTTGCTATATGATGTTATCATTTGTTTTGTTTGTTTGTTTCATTTCGTTTCTGTACTAAATTTAGGAGGCTTTTTGTCTCTGCTGTGTCCAGGATTGAGTTTGTAATGTGTATTCTAGCCAGGACCATTTAACTATCACTTCCAGTGGTGTTACTGCCTTGCAGCAAGCACATGTACTTAGTCAGTTCTTCATTGGAGTGTGCACTTAATTCCCAGTCATTTCTTGCATGAACAGATTGTCTAAGTGCACTTGTGAGAAAGCCTCTTTATGGTGAACATTATTAAACTGAAAACAGGGGTATAATAAGATAGCAGTTTAAGGGTGATTTACTAACAATTGCAGCCTTGGGTTGTGTGGCAACGATACTGAACTTTGCACCCCAAGGATTGTGGGACAGTTTTCTAATCCTCATGGTCTTTAACTAGAACTTTCCATTTTTCTTTTACTCTTCTTATGTCTCTGGATTAAAAATGGTAAATTGTTAACTTTTCCCCACATTAAATACCTAGCACATCTGGCTCCTTACTCAGAGAAGGCACTCAGAGGACGGATAGATGGGTTGGCGTCATCAAAACTCATGGGGATTGGACTTTAGTTCCTCCTCCTGTAGGATCTGCCTTCTGTTTGATGGAAGAGATGTTCGCTCCTGTAGTATTGTCACAGATGCTTATGCTGAGAGGCTAACTTGTGCAGTCTGGAAAGCGGGGAGGCAGACCTGCAATGCCGGCTTGGTAATTCAACTTGGGGAGCCATGGTTGACAGGATGTGCTGAAAATCCAGATAATCAGTGCACAGTTTCCTACGGGCAGACCACCACAGGAGACCAAATTATAATCAGAAACCATTTTCTAAGTCGCCCTGAAAAATCTCACCCCTAAATGTGGGCGTAGCTCCAGGCTCCATGATCAGTGCATTCTTTCCCTGAAGGCACCTAGGGAGCTAACTCATAGTCTACCATTGTTGGTGAGCAGGAAATTGAGGTGAGGGAGGCGAGGGAGGAGTTTAGTAGCCGCAAGTTAGTGTCCTGGGTCTGTTTCAGAATAGGAACAGCAATGTCAGATGGACCGAACATTCAAAGCTACGTGGCTAAAGCATCCTTTTTTTCCATAGAGGCACTTGGACATACATTAGTTTTCCTTGGCCATGAAACAAATTACTCAAAGCCTTTTGCTGATTAGAACAATACGTATGCAATCACACACTGTTTCTGTGGATCTTGAAATGTGTGGTTGTGTCTCAGGGTCTCTCAGAATGCTGATTGGAGCTCTAGGCATGTGAAGACTCTTAACAGGGCTGTGATTTCCTTTGCAAGCGGATACCCTTGGCACCTTTGAGGTAGAGATTGGCAGAGGACCTCTGTCCTGGTGAATTGTATGTCAATCTTAATTATAAGATAGAGTAGCCAGAGAGGAGGGAGCCTGGGTTGAGAAAATACCTCTGCTGGGTGGTAGTGGCACACACCTTTAATACCAGCACTGGGGAGGCAGAGACAAGTGGATCTCTGAGTTTGAGGTCTTTGTGGTCTACAGAGCAAGTTCCAGGACAGCCAAAGCTACACAGGGAAACCTTGTCTCAAAAGGCAAACCAAGCCTAAACAACAACAAAAACAACACAAAACAAAAAACCCAACCAACCAACAAACCAGACAAATGTAGGAGAAAATGCCTCAGTAGTTAATTCATGACTGATGGGGGAGGGCTCAGCCTTTAATCCCAGCACCCAGGAGGCAGAGGCAGGTGGATCTCGGAGTTTGAGGTCATCCTGGCCTACAGAGCAAGTTCCAGGAACAGCCAGGACTACACAGAAAAAAAAAAAATCTGTCTAAAACAAAAAGCAAGCAAACAAGCAAGCAGCAACCCCTGCAGCTTCTGCATCTCCAAGCTTCTGCCTTGACTTCCTCCCCAAGTTGCTTCTGCTCATGATGTTTTAATCATAGCAATAAAGTAACCTTAACTAAGACATCCTTAGTTCCTTACCAGAACAACCAGGTTGCTTCCTGGGTGAAGACTGACCTCTCAGTAGGACTGCTGACTTCCCTCAGAGTGAGCTATCCAAGGGCAGAGAGCAAGGCAGGAGCTGCGTCCTTTATATCCTGAACCCTTACGTTGCACACTGCTCTCTCCACAACACTGCTTCAGGAAACTCACTAAACACACCCCACCTAGACCCCAGGGATGAGCATGAGGTTCCCTTCCAGAGAAAAGTGTCAAAAGAAATTACCAGCATGCCAAGACCACAAAAAGTGCCATCTCCATTGTCTCTGAAGCTCCTTTTGCTCCACTTCCACAGCTTCGTAACTATAGCTACACATTTATACACAGTTGATGTAACGACTATATACCACAAATACTAAAATATCTAGCTTATGGCCACTCTACTGTGATAACCATCTGTAGCTAAAGCTAATTTGTCTGCCTCCATTCTGCCTCTTCAGTAGTCAAGGGACCGATGGCAACTTAGTTGTTCCACCTACATCTCTGTCTCTCTCATCAGCGAAATAAGGCTAGTTATAAGATCTGCCACCCCGCCTCCTTTCGCTAAGCTCCTTGAGAGCATTCAACGAGTAATTAAATGCACAGGGCTTACACGAGAGCCTGGCCCACAGAAACCACTCAATACTGTTAGCTGTCAGCATGACAGCTAGAGCAATAGAAGTTTGAGCCAGTGGGTGTGGTTAGCCTCAGAAAGCAGCCTTATAGCCGAGTTCCCAGGAGGGGTAAGCAAAAACCTTGACTTCCTGGCCACACCACAACCTCAAACCATTCAAGGGCTATTCCCGAGGATAATGCCATTTCAGCCCTAGAAGGAACCAGGGACAGAGGCCTCTCATCCTCCATCTCTGCTGCGCCTCTTCCCTCAGAGTCCTGGGTTAATCCTTGGCAGAAAGCAGTTGCTGGAGATAACCTGTCTCACTAGCACTCTGAGTCCTATTTATGTTTTATTTTTGTCCTGACATTTTTTTTTTAAGACCGACCTTTTGTGAGGGCAGAATATCTAAACAGGGAAGTGGCCTAGCAGGAGTCTAGGAAGTTCTTCAGCTTCATGCATTTTTATTAAAAAGTTGTTCCCAAATTTAATTGTAAAGGTATGTGTGCACGCAACCTGCCCCAGCTCACTGTTGTTTTATGACACCTCTGTTCTTCCTCTGGGCTTTTTGTTTCCTTCCTGGGACTCTTGAGACCCTTGGACAGACTGACTAGGCTTCCTTTCCTCCTAAATATAGCCATCATGTAAAGCATGCCAGACGCATGCCCCGTGTCTGTCATCTCAGAGAGCCTGATGCAGAAGGATTGCTGTGAGTTGGAGGCCAGAAGGAACCACATAATGAGACTTTGTCTCTAAACAAATAAACGAAAAATGCCTCAGACTTCTAGAAAAACCAGAAAACGGTGCCTGGTCTTTGCAGACAAAGTATGGGGAGGACAGAGATATTATAATGAGTTTTTATTCATCTCCCAGACCCCTTTAAAAGATAGGCTCTGCCTAGTGGGACACATAAAATTCTTATATCAGGTGGCAATCAGATAGATATTATACGTGTTGGCAATTAGCTAAATCATCAGAGAGCTAGGAAGGACCTCTTGGGTCACCTGCCTCATGTCCTCCTTCTCCATCAGAACATCTTTAACCTATGCTGACCTGCTCACTAGCCGAGAGCATGGCAACATGGCTCACTCAAGTGGAGATGGTGTGTCGGTGATAGCATAAGCCCTGGATTTCAAGAATTTAACTCAAGTCCAAAGAGGATAAATGTCTGGCTCCCTAGCGATCTGTAATGATTACATGTTGAAATGATATTTTAGTGTTGGCGTAAACCAAATAGCTCATTGCTTTTTTTGTAATTTGACTACTGCAAAGTTTCAGGCACTGTATATGGCTCAGGTTATTTTACTAAGAATCTGTGCTGCTGGTATTATATCTAGTATTATTAGTGGGGTGTCTAGTAGTACTCAGACACCCGACTTCCCACCCCTACCCCACTGCCCCACTCCCATCCCCACCCTTTATCCCTCATCCCCCAGCCCCAAACCCCTGCAACTGCCCTAGGAACAAGAATTTTAGACACCTCCACCACCACTCTCCTGTGCCTTTCATGATCCTGGCTTCCCATTTCTTCTCCATAGTCTTCCTCGGTCTTTAGGTTAGTGGCTTCTGCTTCACACCACTACTCTTCAGCATTCCAGAAAACCCCACATGAAGAGAGTCCAGTCTTGCTTCTTACTGTTAGAAGGGTGGTCCTAGCTCTCTGACGACTTAGCTACTAGATATAATACTTAGCAGATTGCTACCAGGTATAAGAACTTCACGTGTCCCGCCAGGCAGGGCCTCCTTTTTAAGGGGATGGGGGATGTGTGAGAGATAAATGAAACTTACCACCCACATACCTTATCTTTCTTCCGACTTGGTGATGTTTTTAACGACTGAATTTGTGTCCTCTATTTGTAAAACTAAATGTCCAAAGTTGCTTGCATCATCTTTCTGTGGATCCAACCGATGCAGAGCAAAGGAAAAGAAAGGGCTGTTTCGAGTGTCAAGGACTCAACTGGTCCTTTCCGTACTTCATCCCATTTAATCCAAGGGAGGCAGAAGCTATTGGAACTTACTACCCATGACCGATGTGACAGTTAAGGCTCAAACTGGTTAAGCAATGTAACAGAATTCCAGTACAAGTCAGTGGCAGGACTGGGATTAACTCCCATGCCTGACTCCAAAGACACCACATCCACAATGCTAATTGGTTAACTTTCTGTTACTATAACACAATATCCAAGAGAAAATCCACTTTAATAGGGGAAAGTTTTATTTTCCCTCTCAATTTGGAAGATTCTGGTCCATAATAGTTGGTTAAGACAACTTTAACTTATGATAGCCAGAAAGCAAAAATAGAAAGATGGGGTCAGTTTCTACTGTCCATTTCAGGGGTATACGCCGAAGTGATCAGAAAATCTCCTACTAGACTAGACTCCATTCTGAGTATCTCCAAACTGGGGACCGAGCCTTCAATGTAGGACCTTTAGGGAACTCGAGATGAAGTCACAATGCTGAGATTTTTCTTTGCAAGTGTTCTGAAGAGGCCTTAGTACATGCTGATGGGTTTGTAGATTATACTTAACCCCTTCAACCTGAAGACACCATGTGAAATCCATTGGGGATGCCCTGATCTGCAGATAACTGTCCGCCTCTAAAACTCATCAGGCACCATGCATCGTTTGCCATTTGAGTAGGACAGGGAGGGAGTGTTAAGGAGCAAATCTTCACATGCATGAGCCCGAAGGAAACTGTTGTGATGTGAGGCATTCAGTGGGAACGCTGGGCAAGGTGCTTCATGTCTGCTCTCCCAGCATCTGGAAGGCTCGACTGTGAGTTTGAGGCTAGCCAGGGTTTCAGAGTCTGAGACCTTGTCTCAAACAATAAAAAGACAAACAATGAGGTCCCACTTGTCTGAGGTACCTAGAGTAAAACCAGATACAGAAAATGGACCGATGGTGTGCCAAAGGCTAGGAAAGGGGTGTATGGTATTTGTTTTGATGAAGACAGACTTTCTATTTGGAAGGTAATGGAGGGCTACAACAGTCGTTCTCAACTTTCCTAAGACTACGACCCCTTAATAAGTTCCTTATGTTGTGGTGACCCCAACCATAAAATTATTTTCATTGCTATTTATAACTGTAATTTTGCTACTCTCATGAACAACAGTGTAAATATCCATGTTTTCCGATTATCTTAGGCAACCCTTGTGAAAGGGTCGTTTCAACCCCTGAAGGGGTCGCAACCCACAGGTTGAGAACTGCTGGTCTACAGGCCGATTGCATGCCACTGAGTGTCCTTAGTGACACTGAAGCACGTGCTTAAGATGCTTAAGAATGTAAAAATGACAGGCATGGTGGTGCAGAGACAGGAGGATCCCTGGGGCTCACTGGCCAGCCAGCCAAGCCTAGCCTAGTTGAGTTCTGGGGAAACTTCATCTAAATGGATGTAGGTGATGTTCCTTAGAATAACATCCAGCGTGTTCTGCTGTCCTGCACGCACATAAGCACACCCATGCACACATGCTACCCTCCCTCACACATCAATACCAATAAAAATTTTAAATTAAAAACAGTGTTAAAAAAAAACCCACACAAACAGATCTTAATAGAAAAATAAAGAACCTACCAGTATGGGATCTAAGGTGTCCCTGGAGCTGTGTGGCTCCTGTATGCCATCGTTTCCCTTTAAGAAAGCTGCAGTTCTCAACAGGGACAGGAGTCTGGGTCCCCTTCTCCTGACATGTTCTTCTGTGTAGAAAGCTGAACCAGCCTCACACACATCCCTTCTCAAGCACTTACGGTGCCTCCAGTAGATGTCTGGAGTGGGGAGGCAGCTTCGCTCCGAAATTCCTTCATGTGGACCCTCAGTTTTTATTATCGTGCTTGGCCCTTGTCTATCTAGGGTTGTGATTAGTCTTGTCTAAGAAGGATGACAGGGCTGTCAGTTCTCGTTAAGTAGTCGTCTCTTTGACAGCTAAGCATTTGTTGGTTTTAAAATGGAGACTTTTATTTTATATTTTATCATATATTACATAATATATAGAATATTATATTGATTATTATATATAATTGTATATTACATATGTATAACATGCTTAATAAAATACATATTTTATTATAAAATGGAAATTAAAACTATTTTATGTATGTAAGTGTTTGCCTGCATGTATGTCTGTGCACCATGTGTGTTTATGGTATCTGAGAAAGCCAGACAAGAGTGTCAGATCCCCTAGGACTGGAATTAATGACAGTTGTGTGCCACCATGTGGGTGCCAGAAATTAAACTGAGGTCCTCTGAAAAAGCAGCCAGTGTTTTCAACCACTGAGCCATCTCTCCAACTCCAAGGATTTAGGTTTTTAGCATGTAGTTCATGCTGCCCCAGACTTCTTGAGTAGTAGTGGATGAACTTGAACTTCAGAGCCTTCTGTCTCCACCTTCTAAGTACACCAACAGCACCTGTAATCAGGTGTGCACCACGATACCCAGATTTTACATAGCACAAAGGATCACACACTCTACCGACTGCACTCTCTGGGAAGTTTTGAACTGTAACTCATTTAAGTTCTTGGCCCCTAAAAACCTTAGGCCACATAACCAATTGCATACACAGTTGAGAAGATGTAGCCAAGGTTACAAAGTCAGGGCTCTAAGCCACAGAAATTTAGAGTGTGGTGTTTCGGGTGATCATTGGTGTATTTGCTCATGTGTCCTGTGTACTTTCCCTTTCAGGAATCATTAACCAATGGCAACAGGAATCCAAGGATAAAGTGATTTCCCTTCTGCTAACTCACCTGCCTTTGCTGAAGCCAGGAAACCTCGACGCAAAAGTAGAGTATATGAAACTGCTGCCCAAGATCCTGGCACACTCTATCGAACACAACCAGCACATTGAGGAGAGCAGGCAGCTGCTGTCCTATGCTTTGATCCACCCAGCCACTTCCTTGGAAGACCGCAGTGCACTAGCCATGTGGCTGAATCACTTGGAGGACCGTACATCCACCAGCTTTGGTAGCCAGAACCGAGGCCGCTCAGACTCTGTGGATTATGGACAGACGCACTACTATCACCAAAGACAGAACTCTGACGACAAAATCAATGGCTGGCAGAACTCTCGGGATTCTGGGATTTGCATCAGCGCCTCCAACTGGCAGGACAAGAGCCTGGGCTGTGAGAACGGCCATGTGCCCCTCTACTCTTCCTCATCTGTCCCCGCCACAATCAACACAATTGGAACCAGCACAAGTACGAGTAAGTTCCCTGGAACCCCATTAACGCATTTTGGTTTGATGATTTGCTGTGTGTGGCACGTCCTGCTGACAGCGTCTGCTCTGAGCACCCTGTAACCCTGAGAGAAGGAGGGCTGGTGGCAGTCGGCTATGGGAGAGGGCTCTTTGGACCCGGTATTTGTTGCTCTTTGGCTCTGCAAAGATGAAAATTCTGGGCAGGTTGAAATGATGGATGGTCCAAATTTGGGGTTTAGACAGACCAAAAATAAAGAAATGAGAGGAGAGAGAGTCAATGGTGAAAGAAGGAACCATTCTGTTTCCACATATAAAAATGCCTTTCACCCTGGGGCTCAGGGACTTACAGAGACACTGAGTTACTGTGTGCTTCTCTGAATCTGATGTTAACCCACGGTTGACCAGCCAGCCTCATGGCTTCATGCTCTGTCTTCCTTCTTATGCACCACTCCTCCTCTTCCTTTTCTTCCTCCTCCTCCTCTTCCTCTTCCTCCTCCTCCTTTTCTTCCTCCTCCTCTTCCTCCTTCTTCTCTTCTTCCTCCCCTCCTTCTCCTCGTCCTCCTTCTCCTCTTCCTCCTCCTCCTCTTCTTCCTCTTCCTCCTCCACCATTCCTTCTTTCCTTATGTATGCAAAAACAAAATCACGTGGAATATCCTCTTGCATTTTCTGGTTGAACCGGCAGTTATTGGGTGGCCCCTACCAGGGGGAGCAGGGTTGCTGACTCTGTGCTGTGAGCTAATCTGAGTGCCGTGGGCTTCCTCTCACTCCGTCTAACGTGTTGTGAAAGAAGAGTCAGGAGATGCCCTGTGGAAATGACAACCTCCCCACTCTTTGGACCACTCTATACTGAACTCAAGGGCTGGGAGTCCTTTCTATGGTGTCCTACTTAGGCCAAACATGGTGGCCGATCTCCACTCGTGCCTGTATATAGCAGTGCTGTGGGTGAGTGACTCCCCTCAAACATCTTTCCCTAGTGCTGATTTGCACATATCTGAGACTGTTGTGGCACTTCCAAGATAACTCTAAGCTTTCTTAAGGGAAAGGTTGTGCAACTAAATCCAATGTACCTGTCAACATGCAGGTAAACCCTCTATTAAAAGAGACAAGAAGAGGGGCTGGTGAGATGGCTCAGCAGTTAAGAATACTGACTACTCTTCCAAAGGTCATGAGTTCAAATCCCAGCAAACACATGGTGGCTTACAACCATCTGTAATGGGATCCGATGCCCTCTTATGGGGTGTCTGAAGACAGCTACAGTGTAGTTACATATAATAAATAAGTAAAAACCTTGGGGCCAGAGCGAGTGAGGCTGGAGCAGGAAGGAGAAGGGAAGGGGAAATTTGCCTGGCATGTGTGAGGCCTGGACCCTATCCCCAGCACCATAAACAGATGGGGGCAGGGATAAGAGAAGCTTTAGAATGAGCAGGGTTGGCTTGGCCTCTCCTCGAATCTTTTGGCTGGTTGACCTCTTTAAATAGCTTTCTCTAATAATTAAGAACAACAAATCATAGCTGCATTAGTCCGACAGCACATCACTAGAATATTTCAACCTGGAAGATCATTCTCTGCTTTGGGCACAATAAGTTAGTCTTTGTCCTTCTTCCTTTTTTCCCCTTTTATCTGTAAGTAACTTGAGCAGTTGTGAGCTGGGAGAGAGTCTTACATTGTTGACTCAGGACTCTCATGGCACTTAGTGTCCTTTACAGGCTCATGATCCAACAAGAACAGCCTTTATCAGCCTCTGTGTACCAGAGAATGGCTGGGACTGCAGCATGTGAAGGTCTGTTAGCCTGAGTTTTCTGGGTGAGTGACAGGGTCCAGTTATGGTCGCAAAAGGCCTTGGTAACTGAAGAGATGCCAATTTCAAGCAACCCGTCATCATCTTTATCTGCTTGTATATTCTGTGTCGTTCGTTCATCCTGAACTTAGTCTCGGACTGTCACACATTTCATTTTGCAGATTGACCTACTCAGGGTCAGGTTTTACAATACTGACACATTGAACATGCTCATCGGGTTGGAGCTGGCAACCAGTCCCTCACACAGTGACCGCCCAGACCTGGCTGTTTCATCTGGGGAGCCTTGAGTCACAAAGGACTTGGAAGCTCAACCAGATGACTATACAACACGTATCTAGAAGAACGGAGTTTTAGAACATCAGCAGAAACTATGGAAGATTTCAGATCTACCCAGCAGAGCATCCCCTCCCAGCACTTAGACCACACCAACTCTGCATTTCAGTGTTTACTCTCCTGCATGCCCAGGGTGCGTCGGTTGTGTTTTTTAAAACTGCAAGTCATTAGTGTAGTCATGAGTCTATAAAATACACACTGAGTCCTGAGAGGCAGCCTGACAAAGTAAAAGTTCATGGACTAGAGTGTCAGTGCCCTCCAGGGTCCAAAACTAGGCCTGCAATTTGCTAACTACAACTTGCTCAGGCTTTTAAGTCCTCTGGATAAAGCTCCCACTTGTAAAGTGAGCACATTCTGGTGCCTCACCTCTTGGTCCATGGGAAGGCCATGTGCTGGCCAGAGTGGCAGAGAGCGCACAGGAAGTGTGCACTAGATGGATACATGGGAGAAACTGGTGAACCCAGAAAGGAGCTAAGTGTTCATGGCGATGTCCAGAGTCTGTACCCTTGCTTTCAGTTCTGAATGCATCCAAGAGAAACACCGTTCCTTAAGTCTAAGAGCCACATGGTACAGGTGCTCACTGACTCCAGCAGCCTTTGTCCCAATAAATCCATTGTAAGCTAAAAGTGTCATAAGCTAAGACTTTGTTTGACAAGCCTAGCCTGCTGAATATCATAACCTAGCTGGTCCTACCTTAGACATGTTCAGAACACTTACATTAGTGTACACTGAGAAAATCATCTGACACAAGGAGATTTCTTGCTGAGTATTTAAAGATGAACATGGAATGCTTGTGTGCATGTGCTTCAGCTTCAAAGTTAAAACATTCCTAAGCCCAGACATTGCAAGTCAGGGACCAAATGTAGTCCAGGGGACTGTGAATGTACCATCACTTTAGCCACTCCCCTGCAGTAGAAAGTGGGTAGAGTGTCTTCCACTGTACTAAAGGGCAGCATTTCTTCTTTCAAAGTGGAAAACAGCAGCTGTTCAAAATAACACGATTTTAAGACCTTAACTATCAATTACTGGCATGTCAGTGACAGGCAATGCAGAGTAACTCACTGCAAAGCCACACTCTTGGAATTTTGTTTATTTTTAAGAATTTGTTTCTTTTTATATGTGTATAGGTGTTTTGCTTGCATGTATATCTGTTTACCATGTATGTCCTTGGGATTCATGGAGGCCAGAAGAGGGTTTCAGATACCCTGGAACTGAGGCTACAGATGGTTATGAGCCACTATGTGGGTGCTGGGAAATGAACCTGGGTTCTCTGGAAGAGCATCAAGTGCTCTTAACCAATGACCCATCTCTCCAACTCCCTTGCTTTAGTTTTTAACCTACTATAAGTCCATGACTTTGATTTATATCTCCTCAGGTCATGAGACCTTCAAAAATCTCTCAGAGCATTTGCGGCTTCTTCCTTGTACAGGTTCCAAGTCCTCCAGCCACTCTGTAGATACTGTCTGTCTGTCTGTCTGTCTGTCTGTCTGTCGTGTGCTGAGACTGTTGGAATCCATGGAATCCAGAATGAATTGCTCTTGCTTGCAGGAAGAGAGAAGTCATACCAATCGGTGTCATAATTAAAAATCAAACATTTCTTTTTATATGACTTGTTTTCCAAAGAATGCCACATTTTTTGGATTATATAAAGGCTATGTCTAAAATAATCAGTAGATGCTGCTTCAATGCCTGTAGGTTTAGAGTTATTTGGATGGGTGGCTGTCTTAGCCTGTTTTGTGTAGCTATAAGAGAGTATCATGGACTGGGTAATTTACACACCAGAGAAGTTTTTTGGCTTTTGGGTCTAGGAGATGGGAAAACTAAAAGAGAGGAGCTACCCCTGGGGAGTGCCTTCTACTGCATTGGAACACGGCAGATGGCATCTCATGGCAAGATGGATAATTGTGAGTGTGTGCAAAGGAGGAATGAGCTCGCTTTTGTAACAAAACATTAATTCATTCATAATAGCCAAGCCCCGTGACCTCAGTTCCTCAGGGGCTCCTCAGTTCCTCAGGGGCTCCCTTCTCAACCCCGTTGCCTTGGAACCGGGTCTCTCATTCATGAACTGTGGGAAGCACATTCAGACTGCAGTGGGCTGTACACTGTAAGGGTTATGAATGTTTGGAATGGAAAGATTCTTGTGATCTGGGGGCGTGGGCAGGGTCAAGCTTTAGCAGAGGGAATGGGAAAAGGGGAGGAAAACTGGGGGAGGGCTCAGGGAGGAATGTCCATTCTGAGCAAAGGGATGGGGCTGTGGGCGTACAGGCAGGTTGACAAGAGTGGTGGAAAAGGACAGCTCACGAAGGGACAGACAGGAGTGAAGGGCAGCACAGAGCATAAAGGCGCTGAGCAGAGTATGAGCAGAGTCGTGCAGGGATTGGTCATCTATAGACAAACAGATGGGCAGCAAACAATGGGTGTGGTCAGGGAGTCTCAGAGGCTGTGCTGTTAAGTCATACAAGTATCGTTGGGATGAGAGCAGGAACAGGCATAGCCACCACGGAAGCCAGTGCGGAGGCCTTTCAGGAAGCTGGTGACTGGGCTAGAGAGACGCCTCAACAGTCACAAACTTGCTGCTCCTGCAGCAGAGGACCTGTATGGTTCCCAGCACCCACACTGGAGGGGGGTGAGCCAAAGGGGGAGAGAAAGGCATGATGGAAAGTGTGTTCAGCATACACACACACACACACACACACACACACACACACACACACACACACACACAAATTGTTTTTAAAGAAAACCTTTGTTCCTAGGAGAACTCGTTAGATTAGGATTCAGTGTTGGTGTGGATAAGCATTATTGATTAACTCATTTGGGCATTCATGTAGAAAAATTCTATTGAAACTTCTATAGAACAGAGGCTGCTCAAGGAATCTTGGACACCAACGGAGGAGGCCAACTCACCATCGCTTGCAGAGCAGTCCAGTCTATATCAATTAGAGTATGAAAGTAAATCATATGGTTCCTTAGAACTTGGCAAGTCCTATGGAGAATCAAGGACGTAGAAGTGGGCCCAGGTGGTAAGGTGATTTGGGTGTGAAGTTAGTTGGTCAGGGCATGCCTCGTGAAGCCTTGATGCTGGTAAGGACATCATGCAAGGGAAAGAGCACTACAGACCAAAAGGCTAAGCGGGCAGAGATCCCTAGACTTCATGCCTAATGTTTTCATTTCAAAGCAAGAAGTCTGTTGCCTAAGGGAGAGGGAGGCAGACAGTGCTGGCATCATTGGGCAGAGGGCACAGCCTGCTGTGACAAGACTTTGACTTCAGCTCTCAGCAAACCAGGAAACCACTGGGAATTTTTGGCAGATGAGTGGTGTGACCTGCCTCACAGGCTAAAGGGATTCATTGGCTGCTATATCTGTAGACAGCCTGTACCAGGGCAAAGATGGATTCAGAGAGACCATTTTGGAGGCTGATATCATCACCCAGGCAAGAGACCATGATGGTTGGAAGCAATAGTCACAGTAGAGGGGTGAAACTAACTGATGTACCAACCAATTCACCTACTTCAGAAGTAAATTCTCTGTCATTCATGTTGCAGCTAGTAAAGGGGACAAGAGAGAGAGCATGTAGCTCCATTGAGATTTGCCTGAGCCACTCCTGGAAGGATGGGGTTACTTCCAGTCGAGATGGGTACGTCTGAATTGGTCAAGCAGAGGAGCTTTAGAGTAAGAGGCTGAGCTCAATGTCAGAGCTGGTGAGTCTGGCCTGGGTGATGGAGAATGACAGATGCTGAGGAGGGGGAGGCAGGATATGTGGATATGTGCTTTTGGAAAGAGGGTATGGTCCTGAGGCCTTGTGATTGGATAACATTTCAAGCAATAAGATTAAGTGATATTACAAGGTGGAGACAACCAGAGAGTCGCAGCCTGGGCTCTTCAACCTGAAGGCCAGAGGGACAAAGGCAAAGGAGGGGCTGGAGAGATGGCTCATTAGTTGTTCTTCCAGAGGTCCTGAGTTCAATTCCCAGCAACTACATAATGGCTCACAACCATCTATTCTGGGATCTGATGCCCTCTTCTGACATGTAGTCATACTAGCAGGCAAAATACTGTATACATAGTAAATAAATCTAAAAAAAAAAGAAAAAGAAAAAAGAAAGAAAGAAAGAAAAGAAAAGAAAAGAAAAGAAAAGAAAAGAAAAGAAAAGAAAGGGAATAAGTGGATCCAACGGGAAGCTACGGGTTAGAGAAGAGTGCCTTGCAAGGCAAATAAAGAAAACATTTCAGAAAGAAAAGAATAATGAGCTGAGTGAAGTGTATTGATAGGACTGAGAATTAGCCATCGTATTGATCAAGGAAGGATAACAGGGATAAGTCAAGAGCTCTTAGCACATGATGAATATGGAGGGTTGAGCCAGCGATTGTGAAGAGATAGGATTGAGCTAGACCCAAGCCTGACTTAGGATGGATGATGACTTTTAGAAGGGGTTGTACCATGGAGATGGAGAAAAATGTTGCCTATTGCAGATATAAAAATGGCTGGAAGAGCCACTCCAAGTTTTTGAAGGAAAAGAATAGGATACAGCCAAAAATAGTGGTCCCAAACTAAGTCCTATTCCACCTATTTCCTCCTATCCAGGGCAGCCGCTGAATCAAATAAGATCTCAAAGATTTGACTTGGGGATTTTCTTTCCATAAGAAAGTGATGTGTCATAGCCTAAGACAAGCAGCTTGTCCCCTTCTGTCAGGCTGTTCAGCTTGATGACTCAGTAAGAATATTAGCCAGGCACTGGTGGTGCACGCCTTTAATCCCAGCACTTGGGAGGCAGAGGCAGACAGAGCTATGAGTTCAAGGCCAGCCTGCTCTATAGAGTAAGATCCAGGCCAGTCAAGGCTGCACAGAGAAACTGTCTCTGAAAACAAAACAAAATGTGCAGGTCATTTTACTGGGGGGCCCCCCGAGGGGCATGGGACTAAAAATGTACAAAGTATTAGTTGTAACAATCTGGCACAAGGTTTAGTCAACTTTGTTTCATCCACCAAGGGAGACAGAGCCTAGGGAGCAAAGAACCAGGCTCAGTATCCCTGTTTGTTTCCTATCTGTGGTCTGCTATGGAAAGGTAAGCCACTCTGGAAAAGGATGAGCATTTCCCAGCTTAAGTGCAAGTGGATATTACCTCATGTTCCCCAGACTGTCTGATCCTTTTCTACTCTTTGCTGGTCAACTTAGACCTGGCAAAAAAAAAAAAAAAAAAAAGAAAGAAAGAAAGAAAGAAAGAAAGAAGAAAGAGGAAAGAAAGAAAAGAACAAAACTACATGCAGGATGGAATTGTTCCAGTTCACATTACAGTAGTACCTGCTTCTTGTTTGTGGGAGAGAAAGGATAGTGACTGCACCTCAGGCTGGCCTCAGGCCAGCACTTAACTTCACACCTGGCTCTGTCTTTACTTCAGTTTTGAGATGCAGTCCCCTAAGTTGCCCAGGCTGCATTTGAACTTGTGATGTTCCTGTCTGAGCCCTGGAATTACAGGCCTACCTAGTACTAGCTTCGTTGGGGCTTTGCAGTGTTTGATGCTTGTTTTGTCACTGTGTAACTGCATCTGGCTTGGAACTCACTGTGTAGCCCAGGCTGACCCGGGACTCACAGAGATCTACCTGTGTCGCCTTTAGTGCTGGGATGAAGGTATGTGACACCGCTCCTTTTGTCATTCTTTAAGTTTCCATCTGGGAGCTTGCGGGTCTTACTAGCCCAGCACAGTCAGGAACACAGGAAGTTTACACACTAAAATGACCCAGAAGCCCCATTTGCTCACCTCCTCCCTTTCACAGATTCATAGTCTGGTTTAAATTGTTATGATTTGTTTTATTAATCTTAATTTGTGTTTTCCTGCTTGATGAGATATGTTGGAATAATAATACACTGGTACCCAACACATACACACACACACACACACTCACAAGTTGATAACACTCAACAACATAGGATTTACTGCTTAAAACACTTTGCACAATGTTAATTCATTTGCTTCTCCAAAGGCTGTGATGTGGACATGTTGTCTTTGCTCATTCGACAGAGAAGGAAAAGGCACAAGAGGTAACTTAAATAACTTAATGGCAGCACAGGCTAAGTTAGGTAGGGTTTTAATCCAGTGGGGAGGTCCCAGAATCAATCAATCAAGCGCTTTCTCTCTCTCTCTCTCTCTCTCTCTCTCTCTCTCTCTCTCTCTCTCTCTCTCTCTAGTTTGAGGTTATATGTTCCTCTCTTCAAACCCTTATCTTCTGTACTTGACTGAATAACCAGTAACAATGGCATCAATTTGTCCCACACCTTGGACCAGCCACCCTTGGCCCTCGTCAGTCCACAGGTATAAGACCCAACCAAAGCTGCTGGTCTTTGTTAACTCCCCAGAGCTCCTGTGATGGACCCTACTGTCGCTTACAGAGCACCTTACCAGGAGCTCTTAGCATCCGGACTCACAGTCTTCAGTCAGTGTGTTCATCTCCCTTTCCTAATTACAAACTCTTAAGACTTCTTAGGAGCAAAGACTGTATTTTGTGTGGTTGGTTGGTTGAGTGGTTACTTTTGCTTTGTTTTTCCAGACAGGATTTCTCTGTGTAGTCCTGGCTGTCCTGGACTCACTTTGTAGACAAGGCCTTGAACTGGCAGAGATCCACCTGCCTCTGCCTCCTGAGGGCTAGGATTAAAGGAGTAAGCCACCACACCCTACAGGACTGTTTCTTTATCCTGCTTCCCCAGCCTCCAGAACACTGTGGGGCTCAAAATGTCACAGGAATTTTAAAGATGGAAAGTTCCTGACTTATATCCGGCCACCACTCTCCCGTGGCAGAGCATCTCAGTTAGAGAATGTCTCCCTCACACTAAGCCCAGCTGTGGCCTCTGAAGCCTCCTCCATATGTCCTGGCTAGGCAGCCACTATAACTCAATAAGCTACGTGAGAGCTGAAGGCTGTGTGCCCATCCCAGCCGAGTTGTTTGCTGAATGATAGGGACTTAATAAATTCCTAGGCTCACCAGGCGGATGTTCATGAAAGTAATGAATTCCCAAACTAAACAAGAGCATGTCCCTCAGAATTCACTAAGTATTTAGCAGTGATCATATGGCCCCCAGTCCTCTCAGGGACATTCATTTTCACTTTGTGTGGTATGTGGTATGTGTGTGTGTGTGTGTGTGTGTGTGTGTGTGTGTGTGTGTGCACAGGCGCATGTGTGAGAGAGGGGGAGGGAGGGAGGGAGGGAGAGAGAAAGAGAGAGAGAGAGAGAGAGAGAGAGAGAGAGAGAGAAACTTTTGTTGTCAAGTTGGTTTCAATACCAAAGACTTTTTAAAAATGCAGTGTGATCTTGACTAGAGATGGGATTAGTGGTATGAATTGGTGGGTGTAATCAGAAGCCATCGACTATACACAAATTCATGACCCCCCCCCCCAAATGTAGGTAAGAATTGGCAGGGTCCGACCAAGGTGTGCTATCTGGTTAGTTCCCTTAGTTAGCTTGTATTAATGTCAGCTTAAAGGCTTTGATAATATAACATGCTTCTGGTATGTCACTTAGGGGAAGCTGGGTAATGGGTCCATGAGAACTGGCTGTAATGTTTTTTGTAACTTCTTATAAATCTATAATTATTTCAAACTTGACATTTTAAAAAGCATAAACCAAACAGGTCACTGCACCTGTAACTTACTGCACCATCCAGCACTTTGGATGGAAAAGTAAGAAAATGAGTTTGAGGCCAGCATGGGTTACATAAGTGAGCTTAAAGCCAGCCTGGACTACATTGTGAAACTTTGTTTCAAGGAAATAAAAGAAAAAAATAAGAAGGACACTGACTTGGGAGAGAGAGCACCTGTGTTCTCTTGCTGGTGGGTGAGGGTAGTGGTGGTTCTTGTTTTGGGGGGTTGTTTATTTTACCTTCCTGGGTGGTGGAGGAAGTCCTTCCATCTGTGAAAGGGCTGCTCGGCTGTGTGGAATCAACGCCTCAAATAAAACACTGGTAGTAGCTGAATTAGTGGCTAGGAGCAAGGCCTAAGGCTGCTTTGGAAGCCCCCCACCCCCACCCCCCAAGATAAAGAGGAAAAGCCCCTTTGTTAGAGTCCACCCCTTAAGCAGCAGTGCAGGCTCTCTCAGGATTGCCTGCTGGCTCACAAAGCCATTTTTTCCCCAAATCCTGCCATCTACATTTTCCTTCAGAGCTACAAGACACCTGGGGCTTATCCCACTGAGCCTATGAGAGAGCAAAAGGAAGGCAGAGAGATCACTCTGTAGAAACAGGCCAGGCAAGCTGGAAACTGAGGCCAAGACCTGGCTCGTCTTGTGGACTGGAGGTTGTCTCCACCTTAAGTCCTCCGGAAATTTTTAGAGAACCCTAATCCTTATACATTCTTATATTATTAATATTTTTTTGTCTTTTACCAACAGATTTTTTTTTTGCCCATGGAAAAAATTTTTCCATAAATCTAACCAGCTTAATATTACTGAAAAATTCCACAATTTCCTTAACCCCTCATTTGCTCTTCAAAGAGGTAGCTAAGGAAATAGTTGGTGCGCTTCCTGTGAGAGGTATTTGTAACAGCTGCCATGATGTATTTTTAGCTGTAGCCTCCTTCCCCTTTGGGGGAACTTTTTTTTTTTTTAGTACAGCATTGGCCTTCCCAATGCACACTGCATTGTAAAGATGGCTGGGGGATCTCTCAGAGGACCAGTATTGCCACTGACAAATCTCTCCTTTGCTAGAGCCCTGTTTCCCTGCAGGATAGATACTTAGTGTTTGTTTTCTAGAGCTTCGGGAGGAACAATCAGGAAAAAGCCATAGTAAGCAAGAAGGCCACTAATGGCTCTTGCATCGGACCGAGATCTTGCTGCCCTAGATGAGACCAAACCTCTGTGGGCGCCACACACCTTAGGTCATAAGGGTGAGCCATTCGTTCTCATCTGGGAGGATTATTTTAGACTTTAATGACAGCAAGGATTATTAAACGCTAGATGAGCTACCAAGGAAGATAGTCATGTTCCCATCTCCTACCCCACTTTAAAAATAGGATGAGTTCTGGCTGCAATAAATGGCTTGTGTGAGACAGGTCCTGCAGAGGCAGGAGGAATCAGGAGGCATCTTAAGATTCATTTTGAGCCATTTCATCTTATAAGGTTCCAACTTATACTATTCCAGTACCAGCTGCCCCACAAACAAATGGAAAACATTTAAATTTGCATTTGCTTTTTTTTTTTTTTTTTTTTTTAGATCTCAGGGGTCAGGATGGGGGACATCAGACTATGCTGAAGAAAGATGTATCATGAATGTAACTTATCCGTAACTCTGATAGCTTTGATGTCAAATAGACTAGACTTCTAAATTTAATGGTTTCAGGTGCCAGGTGAAGGTAAATCTGAGAGACAGATAGAAACAGAGAGGGAGGGGAGAGTACACACACATTCGTGTTTGTGTGCATTTGGTGGGTACATACAAAGCTTTGGAGGACAGAGGACACTTTAGTTATCATTTCTCAGGTGTCATCCACCTTGAGGTTTGAGAGTGTGTATCCCTGACCTGTAACTCATCAAGTAAGTTAGGCCGGCTGACTAACAATCCCCAAGACCTTGCCTGCTTCTGTCTCCTCATTTCAGATGATACAAGCTCATGGCTCCAGGCCCAGGCTTTTGCTATGTTCTGTGGTTTGGTTTGGTTTAGGGTGTTGTTGTTGTTGTTGAGATAGAATCTTACTCTATAGTTCTGGCTGGCCTAGAACTTGCTATGTAGACCAGGCTAGTCTTGAACTCAGAGCTCCTCCTGCCTCTGTCACTCCTAGCCAGATGCTGCTATTCTGTTAGCTACAACGTAGCATTGGGAAATGTAACATTTTAGCCAATAAATAGAAGGCCATGAAATAAGGAAGCATGGAAATCTGAGGCAGAAGAATCTCCAGTTTAAGCCCAGCCAAGGACACACAGTGAGACTCTGAGAAGATTAATAATAATATTATTTGTTTAAAGAAGCAAGACGCCGGGCATTGGTGGCACACGCCTTTAATCCCAGCACTTGGGAGGCAGAGGCAAGCGGATTTCTGAGTTCGAGGCCAGCCTGGTCTACAGAGTGAGTTCCAGGACAGCCAGGGCTATACAGAGAAACCCTGTCTCAAAAAAAAAAAAAAAAAAAACAAAAACAAACAACAACAAAAAAAAACAATCAAAAAACAAACAAACAAAAGGGCAAAAAGAAGCAAGACAATGGGAGGACTCACACAGGTTGATGAGTCCCAAGAGTTCGAACTATTTCCATAGATAGATTCCATCCCTCCAGCTGGGGAACAGAACCAATGAGAGCACAGGCTTGCTGGAAGGTTTTCAGTCAACAGTGCTGAGATGTTTCACAGTGAGAACCACATGGAACTAAACATTTTGTATGTGACATGCATGGGTACAGGTCAGGAGGCAAACTTCTGGAGACAATTCTTTCTGGACAACTTGTGGGATTTAGGGATCAAACAAAGAACATGAGGCCTGTGTGCAAACACTTCTACCCACAGAGCTACTCCCCTTTGAACAGCAAAAAGAGTTGGAACAGATTGCTCTGTGCAGTCAGTCATCTGATTTGCTTAGTAAGACATTGGTACTGATCATCTTTTCGTTACCAGTGAAAATATGTGAGACTGGCTAAGTTTATCAAACAAAGATGTTCATTTAACCTCCAGTTTGAGACGCTCACAGGCTTGGCACCTGCATGGGCTCAGTTCTGGGAAGATCCACTTGGCTGTCCCACGTCATGGCAGAAGGCAGTCTCCAGACTGTGTGCAAATGATCACATGGCAGTCAGGAAGAGGGAGGAACTGGGCATGGCCAGGCTCAGGTTTCTATGACAAGCCTTGATGGGAACTACCTAGGACCTCATGAAAACCTCCCTAATAGATCTCATGTGACCTAAAAACCTCCTGTGTGGCCCTAAGTGCCCCATGCTACACTAGAGGGCACCACTGGTCACATAAGATGATGCAAGACAAGCCACATGCAGTATCACATAATGGGAACTATAAGGCTATGTGTGGCATCTTAGATATTCAAACGTGGGATATAAACAAAAAGTGATGTGTGTTGTTTTGTTATTGTTTTTAGATTTCTTTATTTTATGTATATGGGTGTTCTGCCCGCATGTGTGTTTGTGCACCACATATATGCAGTGCCTCAAGAGGCCAGGAGAGGGCGTTGGATCCTTCCGAAGGAGGATCCCTCAGAAGGAGGAAGGATGTTGTCTGCCATGTGTACATTGGGGTTTGAACCTTCATTCTTTGGGAAACCAGCCAGAGCTCTCAATGACTGAACCATCTCTCTAACACCCAACACAGTGTTTGATCAATAGATAGGGGTACAGCCATGGATAAGTTATTTGACTATTAAATCATCTTTATCCATATACAAAATGGGGATAAATTTTATCAGAAGACTCCTCAGTTGACCTGCTCAGGATGGGAAATTGATGTGCTCATTGTAATAGCCGTTTAAAGCATTGAATTATAAGGAGTGAGACCTTACGCACTTATCGTCATTGAATTTTTAGAAATCATTTTACCGTGTGTATATGAGTGTTTTGCCTGTATGTATGTCAGTGCATGATTGGTGCCCACAGATGGCAAAAGAAGATGTTAGATCAACCCTGGAACTAGTCATCACGTAGGTGCTGATAATTGAACCCAGTCCTTTGGAAGAGCAACTAGTACTCTTATCCACTAAGTCAACTCTAGATCCCCGAGCACCAGGCAGTCTTTTTGTGTAGGATTTTATTACTTTTCTCATTTGTGTGGTGAAAGCCCTGACAGAAGAAACTTAAGGGAGAAGGGAATTGGGGGTCTCATGGTTTCAGAAGGTGCAGTCTGGCGTGGTAAGGCGAGGGGGGGGGTATGGGAGCATGTGATGGTGTCTTGCTCATGCCATGAGAACAAAGCAGGAAGAGAACAGGGCAGATAGCAAAGCCTGGCTCTGATCTTCACAATCTCACCCCTAACAGCCTCCTCCCACCAGGCAGGCCCGGCTGCCTAGGCCACCACAGCCCACATGACAGCACCACAACTAGAAACCCAGTGCTGTTCAGGATATGAGCCCATGGGCAAGTCAATCTTCCACCCCTCTTCGATGAGTCAAAACATAGTAGCTGTGAGGCTCCTGTTAGTCACCTATTTAATGAGCAATATGTAGAAGACACGGTCACAACCTCACCCCCCAAAATTTGGTCTATCCCCTCAATTAGACCAGGATCATTAAGGTTTGCAATTAGTCTTTCCTCTCTCTCTCTCTCTCTCTCTCTCTCTCTCTCTCTCTCTCTCTCTCTCTCTCTGTGTGTGTGTGTGTGTGTGTGTGTGTACGTGCACAAGCACATGAGTTTCTTTTGAATGTGAGTATCTGAAATAAAGTCATTATAATGATCCAACTACAGTAAATGCAGACTCTTCACTGGTAACTTTGGTCTCCTAATTAGATGAACAGTTATAATGATTCCACATTTCTCTTCTGTCTCAGTATCATTTACATTCCTTTCTTCTTCCTTTTATTTTTGAGATTATAATACAATTACATTATTTTCTCCTTTGCTTTCTTCCTTCTAAACCCCTCCTTGTTCTCTCAAATTTATGGCCTCTTTTTCTTTACACACACACACTCCTTATACACAAATACAGCTTTCTTAGTCTGTATAATGCTGCCTGTTTTTATGTGTTTCAAGGGCTGACCCCCAGCTGGTGTGCTCTTCCCTAGGGAAGACCATTTCTCCTGCCCTCAGCATTTCTTGGTTGCTGGTAGTACTTTGTCTAGAGCTGAGCTCTATCCCCACAGTAACACGTTGGTGTCATAGGTTTTTTTGTTTGTTTTGTTTTGCTTTTAGACTAGGCAGGAGTTAGGGGGAGGAGTTGGAGAGGAGGGAATGAGGAGTAGGTTTGATCAAAATGTATACACAAGTGTAAAATTCTCAACTAAAAATTAGAAGACCCTTATAAAGTCTTGAGAGATCCAGTATTTGTCTAGAAAATGGCTGAGTGGCCAAGAGCACATTTTGTTCCTCTAGAGAACTTGAGTTCAATTCCCAGCCCTCACATCAGATAGCTCACAAAGGCCTGGCACTCCAGCATCAAGGAGCCCAGTCCTCCCAAGCCTTGGGCACATGCACATACATGCACATAAATAATAATAATAATAGTTATTATTATTATTATTACCTAGTATCCTGTAAATACCAGGATCCCTCCCAAAGGTTGTTCCAGTGACATATTAAATCTTATTAAATGGGCTGGAGAGATGGCTCAGTGGTTAAGAGCACTGACTACTATTCCAGAGGTCCTGAGTTCAATTCCCAGCAACCACATGGTGGCTCTAATGGTATCCGATACCCTTTTCTAGTGTGTCTGAAGACAGCTACAGTGCACTCACATTCATAAAATAAATAATTTTTTTAAAAAAATCTTATTAAATAACTTGAAATTTATCTGATTTTTTAAAGGAAGAATAAATAGTCCACTGCTACACAGGGATACTTTGTAGTAAGTGTAAGAGTATTATTCAAATTTATCAAAATAGCCCTTAAGTAGCAGGATGTCACTCACTAACATACAGATATATGACGCAGAAGCATGACCAGTCCTGAGCCTGCAGAGTGTTTCCAGGAAAAAATAATGTGTCATATTGAAAAGGGCAGTGAGTTAGTAATCTACCCCCTGTGTAGCTCTGAGTAGCATAGACTCCCAGGGCTTCTCAAGCCTTTAGAAAGGCCTAAGGATCATTTTTGTCTCTTTGATTCTGAGTTTACAAGGCAGGAAAGTCTTCATCCCAGAGAGTACTGAGGCTGTGCACTCAGCACTGAGTCCTCAGCACTGTGATCCTGAGGGTGGGAAGGAGAATGGGGGTCAAAGCTGTGGGGGGTCCCCTGCTAGAATCCATGCTCTCTGCACATTCTGTTGAAAGCTCTCATGGGACTTTGGCCCCCTTCACGTTTTAAAACAAGATTTGAAAACCAGGAAATGGCTGGGCAGTGGTGGCGCATGCCATTAATCCCAGCACTTGGGAGGCAGAGGCAGGCAGATTTCTGAGTTCAAGGTCAGCCTGGTCTACATAGTGAGTTCCAGGTCAACGCAGGGCTATACAGAGAAACCTTGTCTTGAAAAACCAAAAAAATAAAAAGAAGAACAAAAGAAAACCAGGAAATGGTACCTGGATCCTGGAAGCAGGAAGTGGGGGGCTGTGATCAGGTGAGTCCAGACAACCACTCTTGCCACCAACTTATAGAAAGCAGAGGCATGAAGATGCTTGGGAAGAAAATGGAGGGAAGAAAGGAATTTTAACGGATAGCCTGGAGCAGTCCTGCACGAGGAAAATGGAGAAAACTACTGGAGTCTCTTATTAGGAGAAGGAGCTGTATGCATCGCTCAGTTTCTGCTGTTTAGAAAGAAAAGGACACAGGCAAGAAATACTGATCCAGGTCCTAGTGAGGGTAGAATTCTGGTCCAGGTCTTAGTGAGGGGTGGGGGTGGGTAGAATCTAGACTATGTTACAAGAAACCTACATGGGGTAAGGGATGAGACAAAGTCTCAGTGTAGCCCAGGATGGCCTAGAACTCCTATAATGATCTAGCTCAACCTCCCAAGTACTAGAGCTATGGACTTGCTATTAACGTGTGCCACCGCATCCAACTCTTTCATTTAAACACACACAGAGACACATAGACACACACAGACAGACACACACAGACAGACTCACACATATGTGCATGTACACAGACAACACACATACACACACACGAGCACTCATCCCTCTCTGTCTGAGACGTCTCAGGCTCAGTTGGCTGTCACCTGGATTCCAGGCCATTTGAAACCATTTTTACGGCACTCAGGGCTTCATCCTACGCAATGGAATTCTTTTGGAAGCAAAGGGAACTCTTTGAAGGCTCTTTGTTTTAAGGCAGTGATTTTCAACCTGTGAGTTGTGACCCTTCTGGGAGTTGAATGACCCTTTCGTAGGGGTCGCATACCAGATATCCTGCATATCAGATATCTGCATTATGATTCATAATAGTAGCAACGAAAATAATGTTATGGTTGGAGGTCACCACAGCATGAGGGCCTGTGAGTAAGGGTTGAAGCATTAGGAAGCACTTTGTTTGGAGGAATTTGGTAACTATTTGACACATTACCAGTCCTATCCATGTTTCCACAGTGGAAGCAGAGACATGCAACTTTGGAGCTATTTTCAACTGTAGATTCAAAACAAAATTGAAACAAAGCAACATTCAGCGCCCAAATCAAGAGCTACCCCTCAGTACTAGGCTGCCCAGATGGTCTATGATTAGCCTCCGTGGGTAGCAAGGCTTCCAAGCACTGCCACAGCTGGAACATCAGCTTCCTCACGAGTAGAGAATGGAAGTTACAAAGAAGCAGAGTAGATTTCCTTGTCTGCTGTCAGCCTCCAAGTGAGGCATCTGACAGAAAACACAGCCGAGATGGCATCTCGCATCCTGCTTATATTCCTAAGAAGCTGCCTGACACCATCTGCTTCAGTCAAATCATTCCCCATTGACTAAACTTGTGATTTGTAGGATAGATTGTCTGGTTTGAGCTCATTAATCGTTCCCGGCAGGAACTCTTCAAACCCGAAGATTCCGGTCCCCATCTCCCGAGATTCTCGCTCACCATTCATAAGCTGGAACATATTTAAGAGAATTTATGGAGAGTGTTCCTGGAGATGATTTTTTTTTTCTGGTGTGTACAGCTGATCTCCGTATGTTGGGATGATTGACGATTGACGAACAGAAGCTTTTTTTTTTTTTTTTCTGTTGTAAGCAAGTCCATACATACGATGGTTTGGAATGGGCTCTCCTCAGCTGTTCTTGTAAATGCATAAAACAGTCATCCCAAGTATGGTCAGGAGCTAGAGAAAGAGAACGTGTTGACATGAGCCTACCAGTGAGTGCCACCTGGTCTGGGTCTGCATCCACTGGCTGTACCAAGAGCACGTTGGGACTCACAGTGTGCTTCAGAAGTTGGAGGGATTTTGTTGTAGTCACTAGGCCTTTGGGAGCTATGCTGTGCAAAAGCTGCTCACGTGCGTGTTGTTAGTCAAGATGTTGTTTTGCACTTGTGATTGTGATCATTAACTCTGCTTGGTCTGGTGACATCATCTCTAGCTCTCCAACTAAATGTTACATACAGACATTAACCTGAAAGTCAGAGCTCACTCAAGAACAATAAAGTCGGGGGCGGGGGGCGGGGGGGCGGCGGCTCAGGGAGTTAAAAAGAAAAACACATCTGTGCAGTTGCTTATTCGTGGGAACATAGCTCCAAAATCAAGACTATCAAAGCATTGTTGGCTAACCCTGTCTAAGAGTCTTTGCTTCTCAAGAGTGCCCCTCCTTTGGGGACAGAATAAACTGTGTGACTTGAGCCAAACAGTCCTTAAAAGTGGATGTGAGCTGCATGCACATCCCATCATTAAGGTAAGCATGGTTGCTTAGCTCAGCTGGTCTCTGGGAGTGAGTGCTTGCCCACACTCAGAGAAAGTAGCCATCTTGCAGGCAAATGATGTGTTCCTTGGCGAACACATGTGTCCCTTTCCTTTCCATTTAGCTGTGTCTGTAAACAGGAATGTAAGATTTGTGTAGCCCTGGTCCTGTCCTATTTTCTGTTGATGACCTCGCTGTCTCTAGAGGCAGCTGCATAATTTTGGCTTCTTGAGGCTTCCATCGTTCCTCTGCTCTCACAGCTCCCTCTGTGCAGCTGAGAAACAGTGGCCAATGGCAGATTGTTAGGCAGTTGCCCACTCAAGCAGTGCTCCCCAAGAGCTCACCTGGAAGCTCCAAATTCTGAGACCTTCTTCGTGTCCAAGTTCTCCCTCGGGGCTGCCAGGCTGCCCAGAAACAGCTTTCCAGCCTTCGGAGTTTCCTAGACAAATGTTTAAAATGCTCAATACAGACAGTTAATTTTTCTTCCTTAAACAATAGAGCACATAAGGGATTTCATGTTTACATCTTGGATTTTTTCACTCTAGAAAGGAGCCTCAAAACATGGCCAAGAAACAGGAAATGTTCCTCTCTCCTTAAGTGAGGCTCTGTAATTCTGGCTGTCCCCAAGTAGCTTAGGAGCAAAAAGCTAAACACATTCAAGAATCATCCTCTCAAACTGCTGTTACTTCAGGCAGAGTTGCTACTGAAGTCCAGCATGGGAGACTGCTTTGCCAGAAGGCTGTTTATTCATCTCCATTTCTCCAGATCTTACCTCTGGAAACACTGATTCTGTGAGATATAGTTCGCTATCCATAAAAATACAGAAGATAAGCGATAGCCAGTTCTAGTCTACATACACAAACCCTAAGCATACACTGCCAGACAAGTCTAATTTTATATAAAATATCAGAATTAAATAAACAGTATTCAGACTGTGTAATCTATTGACTACAAAGGAGAAGAAGACGTCTGTGTCTGAGGACATTGAAGGTATTTCCCTTGCAAATGCATAGACAGTACTGAATTCAGAGAGGCGGTTCAGTCTGGTGAGTTGTCCAAAATGAAGGGTCCCATGACCTATTAGGTACAGAACAGGGACAGGCCGTTTACCATGGGAACCACAGACATGAAGTGCCTACACGTGAAGACCAGGTGGTGAAGACCAGGCAAAACTGGTTCTGGAAATCCCAGCAACAGACAGCTAACTGTCCTGGCCATCCAGTTTCTGCTGTTCCTCCTTCATATGTGATGTCAACATGGACTCTTCAGCTTGTGGGTCCTGCAGGCTATAACCTCACAAAGGCAGAAATTATCCACTGTCAATCAAGCCTTTGTTTGCTCTCTTTTTTTAATGACATTGATATGACCAAAGTTACGTTGTGACTACAAAGACACCAAACACAGATGTTCTAGGCTTGGCTTCAGTGTCCGGTTTTCTGAGTGACCTTGGACACTTGTCATATCTGATGTCTTTGATTCCTTAGCTGATCAAATGGCTAGAAGAGGTGGGAGAGATGATATGTGTTTAATCACATGTTTATTTAGTGTTGGGGGCTCACACCTGTTGAGGCCCACACTCTGCCTCAACACTTTTCCTCAACACTTTTGGGGCTAAGTGCTCTGGTCAAGAGAGAGTGTGGCTCTTGGGGCAAGAGACGCAAAGAGTGGAGACAAGACAGGGTGTGATCAAATCTCTTCTATTTTCTCAAGTCTCCCTCAAGTCTCCCTTATTGAAGGGAATTCTGAGGTATTTATATACGCAAGCAGGAGAACACAGGTGAAAACATTTTACCACGTGCACCATACAGCTGAGGTCACTAAACAGCAAAACAAGCTATGTGGGATAAACAATATATTTATCAGAGTGTGCTTCAGCTGTTATAGGCTTTTGACAACCAAGTCTTTCATCAGGGTATATGGTTCCAGATGGCTGCAAAGTTGATCTAGCCGCTTTCTACTAAAGTCGGCTCCCAACACACACCCAGAATGTTACAAGTCCTACACCTGACCTACATTCCCAGCCTGAGCCTGCTTGTTGTGACAATTCAAGAATGCATGAACGAACGAGGGAAGCAAATCACACCGTTTCTGACACTTTCTGGTCTTCTGAAAATAATGTTTTTGGCCAAAGTGTTTAAAAAAGAATGCAGCACCATCATTAAAACCCCGTCAGGATGACTCCATTGGGCACATAAACAACATTAACACTCACCCTTCAGTAAGACCTTGGCATTGCCCTCTCCTGAGTTCCTTGAGGGTTTCACTGAGGAATGTAAATCTCTGTCCCAACCCCATCTGCTACCTGGTGAGTCAGAATGTTCACTTTGAGGGAAGCCATTCCTGAGGCACGGCTTTTCAGAAAAACATCATGGTTATCTTAACATTTTTAGGATATTTTTCTTAATTCTGATGTTCCTCCAGAATGTAATTTAAGATAAAAAGATCCTGGTTTGGCTTCTTGTATGTAGATGCTTGCCTAGCTCAGCCCTCAACACCCACACCAGAGCAGACCCACGAAGCTTGTGAGCCATCTCGTGCAGTAAGGTGTTTTCTGTGTGGTCGGGTAGGCGACTGCTAACCCATGTTACAGGAGTCCGTGCTATGCAGAGCCGTGGGTTTCAAACAGTTGCATGGAAGAGCCACTTGAGCCAAAGAAAAGCATCGCCATAGAGGCAAAGGCGACAGGCTTCTCGACTCACACACTTCCGTAATCCATTGTCTGTGATAGGGAGGACCATGGTGATTCAGAATGTAGCTCGGCCTCCTCAGAAATTCTCAGTAGTTCTTGGGATACTGGGGCAAACTGATGGAAATTGAAATCACCTTTTTTTTTTTTTTTAAACTTTCTTCAGCAACTTCCATGCAAAGTGTTGTTTAGAATATTAACGCTGCCTTAAGGCTCCTGGCTACTGTGTGCTCCCGAATGATTAAAGGGGGTGGCTTAACAAATGGGAAGAAGTGCTGATTGCATCTGTGTAGCCCTCGTGTCTAGTGGATTTGTCTTTTAACATCTGTAACCCTAGTCACTAGTGCATAGAAACGCTGTCTGTAGAGCTGAAGAGAGATTCCTTGTTGCTGTTGCAGACAGGTGGCTCTCAACTGCCTGTAAACCAAGCTCGAGCAGATCTGATGCCTTCTTCTGGCTTCCTGGGAAACCTCCCCCCTTCTCTCTTTCTCTCTCTCTCTCTCTCTCTGTGTGTGTGTGTGTGTGTGTGTGTGTGTGTGTGTGATTTTAAAATTAAGTCTTAACAAAGAAAAAATACTATTTGTTGAATGAGTATAGATGGATAGATGGGGTAGAAGAATTCAAGGATGGATAGATAGAGGGATATATAGATGGATATATGGATGGGTGTATGGGTGGGTGGGTGGGTGGATGGATGGATGGATGAACCGTCTAACCCTGAAGTTGTTTTTGTCACTGCATTGGGCTTAAGAGTACAGGCCTGAAAATCATAGAACCTTGGACTTTAAACTCTGACTCTTGTCACCTCTTCACCATCTCATCTTTGTTCCTTAATCTCTCTGCCCTCAACTTCCGGTCTGTGAAGTGGGAGCACAGGGAGAGAGTGGATACCATCTGCCTCATCAGATATTGCATGGAGAGCAAATGGAACAGTGTGTAAACCTAGTGAGTGCCTGACCTGCAACCAGCCTAGCAAATAACAGCTGATGCTGTGGTATTTTCCTGTCATGTGACCTATTCTTCAGAGCATAAAGGACTGGGCAAAATAGCCCTCGAGATGAAAGGCTGTGCATTTGGGAGAATAGTAGTACAGTATCCCAGCCTAGGGAAGGTAGAGGCACCAGAGCAGAGAGTCTTTATTCATGATGTCCTCAGACATCTACATGTGCAGGAGACATGAGAGCACTGGGATCAGGCAGGAGTAGGAGGAAAGACGCAGAAAGTGCCTCCTCTTCTCCAGCATCCATCCTGGTCCTGGTGAGAGCTGGAGGCTGCTTTCTTCTCCTTCCCCAATTAGCCATTCTACGCATGTGATAAGGCCAACTTTCAATTATACAGGGAAATAAAAAAAAATGGGCAAGGGAAAATAATGTGTCCAAATGAGCTAGAGTGTTTTGGTGGGCTAATCGCATCCTGGAAGATCATTTCTGGGAGGGGCCGAGAGATCTCTCCTGGTCTTCGTGGCCTCTTCAGCATTGCACCCTCAGCTTTTAGAGCCTGGGACATCATGGACATTTGATAAATGCCTGTTGAATTTATCTTTACTGTTTTGCTTATGAGGAAGCAGATGTCACCCAGACTTGTAATAAGTTCTCAACCTGGATTTCTGAGTATAATGGAAGGACTAAGAATTTCCAATAAGAACTGTATTATTGTATTTAGTTAGTCAGCATTGCTTATAAATGTTAGGACAAGGTTTTGTAAGTTCCAGATACTAATATTTAACAGGAAAGGAAGTAAGTAACACACACACACACACAAATAAATCTGAAATCTGAACACTTAAAAATACATGGAAATTTCATTTGGGGATATAACTCACTGGAGCTTTTATTTAGGATGCACGAGAGACTATTCAGTCCTTAGTAAAAAAAAAAAAAAGCCCCCTAAGAAGTGTTGGAGATAAATAAAGGCCCAGTTGAGACACTATTACAGAAAACAGAGCAGAGCTGGTAACGGTTCATCAGTATACAGAACAAAGGTGGACATGGCCACTCTTCCGATGTTCTGTCCGTGCCCACGTCCTCTGCTGAGATTGCTCCATAAGGATCCGCACCATCAGGTTAGCAGGTACTGAGTTTACTCTTCCATAACCAGTTTTGGTTTCTCTGGGTTTAGTTTTCCTCTAACAACTAGGATAACAGTCTCTCTGGCCCTTGACAATCTCTAGATGCACTAGCGCAGAGTAAATAAGTTTCTCCCACAAGCTCATGATCGCTGCTGATGGGGAGGCCTGAGGCAGGAAAGGACTATGTGACTTCCAACTGAATTCCCAAGTTCTTTTCACTGCACCAGGATGTGCTGGCTTTGGTTGATCTCTGACTCCAACTTCAACAGAACAAGTACCCAGCAAGCCAAAGCAGGGAGTGTGTAGCTGTCTCTGCTACTTTGTGGGTTCTTCTGTCCTCTACCCCTTCTCTTTCAACCCCCACACACACACTTTCACACACCCCCAGCACTAAATAAGAGAGAAAAAAGGATAGAGATGAAAGGAAAGAGATCCCTGAACAAAGCCAGGGGTTGGAAAGGGGCAATGTTATTGTTAGATTACCTCCTGTGGATTAGAGGCATCGAGTTCCTTGGGGCAAATTTGATCTTCACTGTCAGGATATCTAATTTCTTGTTGTTGTTTTTTTCTTTGTGCATGACTACTTAATGAACCACAACCAATACCAACCAACAACCAACCAACAAACCCACCAACAGCCTACCACATTTCTCTGAACCCCTAGCATTTATATAACCTTTGAAAAATCCCCAGAATTCCAAACATCACACAGTCATAGAAACTATCTATTGCTGGCACGAGGCAAACAATAGTCAGCTGCTGTGGACAATCTGACAGTCTGACATATCTGACACCAGGGATTAAAATGAAAACATATTCTTGTCACTCCTGGATCCACTTCCCTGTGCATACAGATGTGACAGCCGGAGATCACAACCATGGATCCTGGGAATGCAAGGCAGGAACGACTCTGGGATGGAGACCTCAGGTGTTGAGTCAGCGCATGGAGAACAGACTCCCTGGAGCCAGGCTTCAATGAGACAGCTCATTTAATTGGAGAGCAAAGGCTATTTAAACCTTTGGGGAGCGGGTAAGAGTCTTCAGGGAGAGTGTACATCACTGGCCAGGACCAGGCTTCTAAGGATGCCTCATATGCAAAGGGAGGAATTTCAGACATTGTTGGACATAACCTTATAAAGGAGAGGAAACCCACCTTAGCTGCCAGACTTTCCTTTGTGACCTCCTCTGAGGGGCAAGAGTTGGGAGTGGGCAGGGACTCGTTGGTTGGGATATGTGTGTGTATGTGTGTGTGTGGGGGGGGGGGCGGTGATCCTACTCTTGTCCATCTCAGGATGATATTTCCAGAGTTTTGACAGGCCGCAGCCCTACTCTGGCTCCAGACTGGCTCCCTCAGTCCCCACATATTGGCTCCTTGGCCCCACATATCCTTATGGTATTTCTTTGTTTTTTTAAAGAAACTAAAATCAATGTGTCTTAACCCAGAATGGGAGCTCACATCTCCCGCTGCCTTGCAAAAATACAGATCCTAATTCAGTAAGCCCAGGAGAGGCCTAAGAGTCAGATTTTCTATCATGGTCCCAGGAGGTGCCAGCACTGCTAATCCCTGGGTCCAGAGCACTTTGGGTTCTGATTGAGAATCACTTATGCTTTCAACAGCTGTGTTTCTGGACTAAGGGAAAGTGTATCATGAGGTTTCAGCGTGTGATTCATGTTCAGAGAAGCCCTGGGCTATCCCTGCCCTGTCTCCTCTAATGTTTAGAGAAGCCTTGGGCTGTCCCTGCCCTGTCTTCTCTTGCTTAAGAAGAGTGAAAGTGGTCATAAGAGAAAGCATGATTCAAACATTTGTCTAAGGATGGTTGTCTTCAGTCTCACCATGGCTGTGATAAACCACCATAGCCAAGAGCAACTTGAAAAGTCTCACCATGGCTGTGATAAACCACCATAGCCAAGAGCAACTTGAAAAGGCAAAAGCTCGTCCAGCTTATACTTCCACATCACAGTCCAACGCTGAGGGTAAGAACTTAAGCAGGAACCTGGGGGGCAAAGAACAGGAACGGAGACCCTGGAGGAGTGCTCCTCATGGCCTGCTCAAAGTTTCATACACAACACAGAACCACTGGCCCAGGGATGCCCAGCACAGTGGCCTGGGGGCTGGGTGATGAATCCTTCCACACGAATCCTCGATCAAGAAAACGCCCCCACATTCTTATCCATTAGCCAGTTCTTATTGGCAGTCCCTCAGCTCAAGTTCCCTCTTTCCAGATGACTCCAGGTTGTAACAAATTGAGAGAAAGCTAACCAGCACGTCATCACGGACTCTTTGCACTCAAAAAAGATGAGGTAGCATTCAGCCCTACCTCTTGTTTTTCGAGACAGGGTTTCTCTGTGTAGCCCTGGCTGTCCTGGAATTCACTCTGTAGACCAGGCTGGCCTCGAACTCAGAAATCCGCCTGCCTCTGCCTCCCAAGTGCTGGGATTAAAGGCATGCGCCACCACTGCCCGCAGCCCTACCTCTTGTTAAGCAGTGACCACACCAACAAAAACAGGTGGACACTTGCTCGACCTGGAAGAGCTAAGCAAGTATCTCCTTACTCTGCGGTAGCTAGGAGTTGAGATGAGTCAGAGCTTTAGATCCTGTCTATGAAGGGCTAGGAAATACATGCTAGTATCACTTTGGTGGTAATGAGTAGAGTTTTAGTAAATAGGAATTCACAAGCAGGTAATACATGAATAAAGAAAACAGAAAATATTTAATAAATCACGGCTACTTTAAAAATTTCCACTTACAAATGCTTTTCACCTGAGAAATTATTACATGGCCTTCATATATAAAATAGTTATACAAATCAAGCATGTACTGATATTAACCATGAAGAAATTTATTTTAAAGCCATTCTTTGGTACACACAGAATTTTATCACCTATTAAAAGACAAATATCAAATTTGCAAAGTAGTAGGATGTATGAGTATGTTTATTTTATATTAAGAATTAAGTATTAATTCTTTTGTGATGCAGACTTGTAACTCCAGCTACTTGGGAGATTAAGGCAGGAGGACCTCAAGTTCAAGGCCTCTCTGAGCTACAGAGTGAGATTAGGTCTCTCTAGGGCTCTGTATTATACTCTATAAGAACAGAAAACCCTGTACATACAGGGAAACTGCTGCAATTCAAAACCTACAGTAGCTGCGCATCTGAGCCAGGTGTTTTGGGCAGTGTTTGTTGGCATTGTGTGGTGTATTCAACGTTAATCGAGCGCAGAACCAAGGCCACAGTGAGGTCATCTCAAGCAATATGGTTGCGTGCTGCCAGAAACCCCTCAGATGTGTTACGTACTCTATTTTGAATTAAGTTTTGGTAGTCGTATGTTGAGAAAACTTTTAATACCACCAAACCTTTTTGCAACCCCCACATCTAGTTAAAGGACCTCCACATGGGGTGGTGATCATTGTTTAAGAAACTGTTAAATAGATCAGTAAACACACACCTCGACCACTTGTCGGGCAGGTAGAAGGGATGGGGGCAATAGACAGGGAGCAAAGGGAGCCCCTCAACTCCTAGGTCAGAGCAAGCATCTGGGCTCAACCAGCCCCAGTGACCTTCCAGGCCTGTTCTATCTGCTGCCAGGATCTGAAGGCTCTTGCCAACCTTCTCTATCTGTATATCCAGTAAGAAGTAAGAATCTTCAACTCCTGGCCCTGCCCTGGGCACCAGGTTATGCCCTGGCTCTGGAAGCCTCTTACAGTAGTGGTGACTGATAATACTCCAGTAGATGTGCTCAGAGCAAACATGAGAATGCTGTTTCTCTAGGCTAGGGAAGAACAGTACAGTTTAAATGATAAATGCAGCTCCAAGTCAAAAATTCCAATCGTTATATGTAATCACAGACCACAGTAAATCAATTGCATAAGCTCAGTACCACTCTTTCCATGGTCCGACACCCACAGGGGTAAGTTGTGATGGTTTAGCATTCAGGAGAAGGGCAGAGATGAGGAGAATGGGGCCCGGGATGCAAAGCTTGATAGCTCGTCCAGAATCACATGGTGATTCAATCAAATATAATCAAGAAGCCAGGAGAGGCTAAAGCATCCAATTCTTCTTAATTAACAACAAAAAAAAAATCACCTAATTATCAACATAAGCTCCAATTGTGGTCCTTTTGAATGGTCATTTATGTGTTATTGTTGAATTTGACATTTAGATGGAATGCTTTAATGAAAACAAGAGCCAATTCCCTAATCAGTAAATTGCCCTGCTAGTGCCTTGCTGGGCCTCTCAGTCTCGTTCTCTTACAGAGAAGCTAAGTTAAGAATTAGGACTACATAATACACTTCTAATTATTTATAACCTTTCTTCTAACACTGGAAAGAAGAAAGATGGTCGTTTGATCAAGGCAGACTTGAGTGTTTCGGGCTCAGAGAAATAGTGGAACCCATGGTGCTTTTGGCTGCCCTGTCTGCAGTAGGATGTAGATATGCTCTAAAAATGGCCGACTTCGGCTGACTGTTATCCAGATAAGAGCTGCCTGTCTGTCCCTATTACTTAGGAGCTGTGAGGCTCTTATGGTAGTGAAGACTTTGTGGTTCAGATCAAGACAAGAGCTAATAGATGCGGCTTGAAAATATTATTTGTTAGCTCCTTTCAAGCAGTTAGCCAGCTTCTCTTAACAGGTGCTAGTGCTGGTGGCATGGTATTAAAAAAGCCCCAGTTCAGTAATTCTGGCCAAGCATGGCCTTGGGACAGATGCTCAGTCAGAAAGTCCTGGCTACTTGCAGTAACAAACATGGATTGTCTTGCTGGTCCCCACACTCAGTGGTGATCAGGTAGTTAAGCACAAGGTAGGATAGTATGTGATATAAAGTGCTAAAGCACTCACTGGGTAGGTGTGCAAGGGGGTGGAAAAGCAGGTACAATTTAAGAGCCATCTTCAGAGAAAGGCCTTAGAGGAGAAAGTTGCCCTGAAAGACCCCTCCTTTAAACTCAGTGAGCATTTTTCTCAATGCAGGTGTGGGGAAACTTTAAGAGAAATGTCTGATTAAATCTGCTGATCATCACTGTTTTCATTACTTAGTGTCATAAACAAGTCAAAGCCTGTCCTTCTGTCCGAACTCATTTCTGGACATTGCTTTTTGTGACTAGAAATTCTTGGGCAAACCTGAGGATGGCATGTAGAGTTAGGAATGTAAGGGGGTGGGATCTAGAAAAGTAGAAATGAACCCAGTGTGCAAATTTGGAAAAGGCTGGACCAATTCCATTGTCCTTTGAGAGTGCTAGGGACTCCTGCTTAGGTCGTGTCACATAAGTCCTGCTGTCAATGTCTTTGATGAGACCATATGAGAGGCTCCTGGATGAATCCTTTCAGAGTCACTTGATTGGAAACAAAAATTGTAAATGGGAGTCTTCTGATTTTTTAAAAATGTCTATGTTAGGTTTTAGTCTAACTTAATCCATGTAATGACCCTTGATGTCAACCAACAGTTAGCTGAAATAGATTGCCTACGGGATGATACCCAGTTTTGCCATTACAGAAACCGACAATGAAATGTTCTAAAGATGAATGCTGTAACATAAGTCTGCTGGAAACATTCTAATTTAGTTCTTAAAAAACCAAATATTTAAGTGATAGCGTGAAGGCAGAAGCAGACATGTCTGCTCTGCCCAAGGGCTGAGCCGTCTGCAGGTAATAAGAGCCGACACCATGACAAGGAATCATGGTATCAGGAAGGCTTCTCAAGAAGCAGACACAGCATGGGGATGGTTCATTTCAGTAGCGTATGAAGAAAGATTTAATGAACAAAAGGATTAAGTCATAGCCACTTGCCAAGTTTGTTGTAATGTTCTCTGCAGCATTCTCTTCTAAAGTCCTGGTTTGGTTTGGTCTGGTCTGGTCTGGTCTGGTCTGGTCTGGTCTGGTCTGGGTTGGTCTGGTCTGGGTTGGTCTGGTCTGGTCTGGTCTGGTCTAGTCTGGTCTGGTCTGGGTTGGTCTGGTCTGGTCTGGTCTGGTCTGGTCTGGTCTGGTCTCCACAGGCACTTTCTCTTCACAGAAAGCATGCAGCTTCTCCCCCTGGCTTGCTGGGAACATCCCATCTACCACCTACACCTCTGCTTTGTGGCATGATCTCTCTTCTTCCCTGAAAAGGAAGTAGAGTTGGGGGATTCTCTTTCAGTGTCCACATATTCTAAGCACTGGGTTTCTAAATGTTTGGGCAAGAAGCAGAGAGCAAGCATGCGGAGTTGAGGCTTTTGACTGACTGGATGTGCTTGGAATCTGTTTTCTGAAGCAGTGGTAACAACGCATGTGAATTTTTACCTAATAACTAATGATCCTGTCTTCTCTTCTCCCCCTACTTACTCAAATCTGTTCATGACCATAAATGTGAGTCCTGCTGGGGCTTTTTGCATGATGTCATTGATCAAATTCTATGCCTTTGTATTTTTCAAACTGTATTCTTGAAATACTGTGAATCTTTTTCTTTCCCAAAGCTTCCCACCACAGAGCCTCTGACCACAAATCCAATCAAAGAGGAATAATCCAGGTCCCAAAGTCACCTAACCATTTCACCCTTGAGTCTTGTTTAAGGTGCTTAGCCTGACTTGGTGATATGAACTTTTAATCCCAGCACTCAGGAGGCTGAGATAGGTGAATCTCTAAGAGTATGAGGCAGCCTGGGCTACACATGAGAGCCTGTCTCAGAAAAAAACAAAAGAAAAGAAAGGAAGGAAGAAAGGAAAGAAGAAAAGAAAGAAAGAAAGAAAGAAAGAAAGAAAGAAAGAAAGAAAGAAAGAAAGAAAAAAGCAAAGTGCCTAGAATTCTATATCCAAAATAGTGTTAGTAGAAATTCATTTGTTAAGTTGAACTTCTAATGGTAATGCTCAGATGCACTGAAATGTATTCTCAAGACCCATCAGGAGATGGAACGCTAGCTATGCATGAAAAGCAGATCTGAACCTTTAGGAGGGGAAACAGCACTCCACCCACCCCAGTTCCTTTCAGACAGTAACCTTTCTGAAATTCGGCCCGGGCTTCAAGGGCTCTTTCTGCTTTAACCCTGATGCATACTGACCGACCTCCATTAGTAAGACCTCGGAATAAGGTGTTTTGTGAGTCCTGAAGTGGTGTCATCAAGGGTTCCCCTGATGCTCTAACTGGGGTGGAGGGCAGCTCTAGGGATAATTGTTAAAGTGCACTGTGAGCAACAACAAGGGGGGTGCTCTTCTGTGATACTTTGTCATACGTAAGGGCACAGGGCACACAACCTGTCACCTGAATCCTAGGGACCTTTTCCCTTGGGACCTATTCATTTGTGAAATAAGTTAATATCTTTTAACAATATACAGATATTTGGCCTCCCATTCTACCTTTTCAATCCCTAAATTAGAATGACTTATATTTTAAGTTTTTATCATATATTAATCATGCATAGTAACGCACATCAATGAGTTTTTCATATATGTATAAGTATGTATATATACATATATAAAGACCATATTCTACCATAACCATCTCTTATAAAAATGATTTATTTTTTAGCTTAATTATATTATTGGATTACATTCTAACAAATGAACATCTAGAAATTCAAAATTTTAACAAAGGGGGCCTGGAGAGTTGGCTTAACAATTAAAAGCACCGGCTGTACTTCCAGAGGACCCAGGTTGCATTTCCTGCACCCACAGTTTACAACTGTCTGTAACTCCTGTCTCACAGAACCCAATGCCTTCTTCCGGTCTCTCTGGGCACTGCACACACAGAATACATGACACACAGAGACATACATGACACACAGATAAAACACCCATACACATAGATAAAATAAAGGGACAAAGTTCAAAGTTAACAAATTTCTGTGAGAAACAGGCAACTTCTTGAGTTTAAAATGTAGGTAACGGAAAAGCTTAAAGCTGTCCCTGGGTCTCTGTACTCACAGAACCTAAGCTTGAGGTGAGAACCCAGGTCACCTGCTCAGATGGGGGAGGGCCATGTTAGGTAGGTGGGGATCCTTATTGAGACATAAACACCCAACATCCTCAACAGTCTAAACTCAAACTCCCAGTGGTAGCAAAGAGAAGTTGTGGCTGATTTGAACTTGAGGGAATCACAAGCATAGAAAGTTCTCTGACAGTTCCTAAAACCACCTGGACTATACAGGGAAATGTCTCTCAACAAAGACATAAGCAGTCACCACTGCCAGTTGCCAGCACACCAGGTTCATATACAAAGGAACTGGATGAGTTAATAAATCAAAAGTTTGAGGTCCCCGTTAAAACAGTAACGCCACTTCAGATCTGCTGAGGCAAATGAAAACAAAACCAAAAATAATGACACACCTGGCATAGATCTTTTTCATTTATTATAGTCATCTCAAATTAATTCCAAAATTGTCCACATGCTCATAAAATTCAAAGCATGGTATTTCATCCATGGACCGGGGTCTGGTGTGCACAGGGATTTTGTCAGGGGCTCTTGCCTCTTAATTTTGAAATCATCGAGTGATGTTATCTTTCTAGAGACTTCTACCTCTCATGTGTTAGGAATCTGTCCTCATAAAAATGTCTTTTAAATCACAAATCACAGAATAAAAAAAGAGCTGAGAAGTGTGTGACCCATAACAAACGGCCTCCGTTAACATTAGGACAGAGTTTCGTTGTTTGAGTGGCACAGTCAGACCCTGGCTCGAGTCCCTCATATAAGAACCTGCCTGACCGTGAACCAGAGAGACAGCAGGTCCAGTATCCTACACCTGTCTTTCCTCTACAAACCCTGTCACTTCTCCTGCCAGGAGGCAGAAACGGAAGTTCTACTTAATATTCTCTGAGTCCTAAATAGGCTAAAATTTTTCTGCCAGAATTTTATCTCAGTAATTAAAAATGAAGGCAAAGTCAAAGTTGGCTAAAGGAAATAAGAAATGAGTCTGAACACTTACGACACACACAGCTAGCACATATTTCCTTTCCAAGGTGTTGAAAGGGGGTCACATCAAAGATGCTAGGAGATGGAAAGAAAAGTCGTGAGGTAAGATGAGGCCGGAGAAGCTGGCTGGCCCCACATGGTATAATGGAGATTATTATGGGGTCAGGACACGCTCAGTGCTGCCATGCTATGCAGCCTGGCTGCTATAGCAGATTGTTTTTAGTTGCTTTTTTTGTATATTTCAAATAGACATACTCAATATTTTGTGTTTACTTTTGGGTCATTTGAATTTATAAATGCTCCCCAGGTTATGACATTCCAAAGGCAAGTGTGTACAGGGCTTCTTATACAAACGAGTACAGACTTAAAATTTCTTACAGAGATTCCTAAAACTATAAGCAGAATTGAATCTGTACTATATACAATCCTGAGTTGTCATGTCAGTGATTCAGGTGCAAAAGAGTCGTGATTGCACTCCCCTGGGCAGATTTTAATATGAGTTCTCACATGATGAAGCCATCCGACAGCACGCTGCCCCTCCTACACTGTTGTCAACATCACAGATGCAGCATGAATTTAGGGCTTCCACTCGAGTAGAACTTGCCAATTCCTGATTTCTGTGGAGGTTTTGTAAAGGCACACTTCATTCTGCAGCATTTAAACATGACTCTGGGACAGCCCTCTGAAACAGTCGTTAGCCACTGGCTACCACACAGTAGTCAATAGCAAGTGCATTCTAGAGCCTCTTGCCAGAGTCCTTCTGGGGCAGCTACCACCAGCCAGGCTAGAAGGCTTCTCATAGTCTACTTTTATCATTCTTCCATCCTGACTCATAAGCAAATAATGTTTAGTAGTAGTAGTAATAATTTTTAGTATTATTATTTTCCCTGAATGTCCATATCTTCTCTCTCCACGGGTCACTGCTTCAGGTGAGTTCTAGAAACAAATGCAACCATGGTACCACACCAGCCACCTCGTTAATCCTGTAGCTCTGTACCAGTCCTACGCCTGTTTAGGACTGTTGTTACCCCCTTTGCCACTTTAGACCCAGTTACTCCAGAATAAGAGCTAACACCAAAGACTACCTAGACCTAGGGGCTTGTCTTCACCCCAAAGTCATCTCTCATCTTCAGTTTCCTCCTTACAAGAAGATAGACCTGAGTAAATGTTTCAGTGGTTAGAGTACTTGAAGTTCTCACAAAGAACCCAATATCAGGCAGCTCACAACACCTCAAGTTCCTCGGGATCTGACACTGTCCTCAGGCCTCCAAGAGCATCAGGCATGCACATGGTACCCAGACATACATACAGACAAAGCTCATACACATAGAGTAAAAATAAATAGATCTAAAAAAAAAAAGATTAAGAAGAGAGGCCCGCACTGACCCTGTGTTTCTGTTCTTCTGGGAAGAAGAGGGCATTTGCCCAGCATAGTCTTCCTTTGGTTAAGTGTGACATTCAGCACAGCTGTAACCTCCCAACCTTCTCTAAATGTCAGAAGTTTTGTGTGAGGTTCTATGCTTGGCTGCCCCTGCAAGATGACTTCAGAGAGACCCGAGTGTGGGCAGGATCAGAGGGTTCCCTCTATGATAAAGAAGAGGCAGCCTTTGACAGAAAGTCACCAGGAAAAAAAGGCCCTGGCATCTTAACTACAAGTGATTTATTAGACAGAAACAAAGGCACTCTCCCCTCTGACTTCACTCAAGCTTAGGAAAACAAAAACAGTTTTGTAAGTATCTATTCAAATCCCTATAAGCCAATTCAGTGAGGAAGATACCTACCTCGAATTCCAATCACCAGTGGCATCCTGGGACACTGGCAGCTTCCCACACTTGCCATTCCACCAGGAGTGAGAGGCAACATGGATCTTGAGAAACCTTTAGGTCCAAGAAAACAAATTGGCTCTATTCAATAATGTAATTCATCTACTATATACACATTATATTAATCTGAGCATCCAAATCAAAGTGAGGGCCCACAAGATGACCCAAAGAGTAAAGACACTTGCTAGCAAGCCTGACAACCTGAGTTCAGTCCTTGGACTCACTAGTAGGAGTGACCCAACTCCTACAGTTGTCCTCCTACCTCTACCTACATGCCGTGGTACATATGTGCAAGTACACATGCATCCTAAGTAAATACCATACTAACAACAACCATGAACCATCAGACATGGATATTGCTTAGTGATTTCGTGATTGCCTCTAAACATCCTAGGTACCACAGGTCCCACTTGCTCTGGTCGGTCCCTTTTTAGCAAGTCCTATTCTGTGGTTTCAAACTCACTTGAATTCCAGCTGTGCAGAGGAAGCCCCATCTGGAAATGTGGTCATACCTGGCCAGCATCATTTGAAGTCCCCACCAGAGGTACAAAATCTCAGAGCTGAGCCAAGAATATTCCAGCACTAAAGGTTTCAGACAAGTCTGCCCAATTTTACATAAATGCTTAGACAGGCATGAAATGAATTTTCTGGATGTCTAGGTTTTCTTTCTACTGGATTCTCTCTTCATTTTGTTGCTGTTTCCTATTTATTTATTTTTGTTTTGCTTTGTTTTGTTTTACCAATTCTTCTCCAATTGGGAAGAAGTGCATTTTCCAGGGAGTCTTTTCAAATAATCTGTTCTTTAATCTAGTGAAAAGGCAAACCTGATAGGATTTTTTTAAAAGTTGTATCCACATATCTTTAAGGTAGATAAAAAAAAAATCCTGTGCCTTCAACAGAATCTACTCATATTAGAAATTTGTTAACCTAAGTAGATAATAAATGTTAAACTCAAAAATGCCCCTATCCACTCCCAACACACTTGTTTTGTTAATAAAGATCTTTTTATTATTTAGTCTTTCTGATTGCTCCACTTCACACGCAAGGTCAAGTGGAAACAGTATTGAGCCTCGTTGCTCTTAGAGTGTTGCCAGCTAGCCAGCAGACCATACCATTACTGTCGCAGACATGCTTTTTGGCAACAGTCTGCATTTTGGCTCTGGCCTTTATTTTCTAAGTGGGGTCATGTTAATCACCTGCTCTGGTTCTTACATAGGAACTGTCCCTCCAGAAATGCGGTCTAAAAACAATACCTTCCACTATTTGAGCCATCTGGTTTACCTACTGCAAAACACAGAAAGTTCTTGCCAGTAAAGAAATACATGGCTGAAAGTAGGGACAGCAAATGCCTCACTGGAGGGGTTAGAGCTGGAGATGGAGTTTAATGGCTTCCCTGGAAAATGTTTTAAAATGTATGTGGCTCAGTTCCACATTAGTACAGCAGCAGTCAAAATAGACTGAGGGAAAAGTTATGAATAGACTTATTTTGTAAAGTCACTTTACACGCCCATCAAAACCAACCAAGGGTAACATCGGCTCCCTCAGCATTGATGTTGCTTAAATCCCTCCTTTGAATGCCTTCAATTTAATTTGGCCAGTTATGTGCATTTTGTTGCTTTTTCCTAGTTTTCTGGAAAATAAAAAAGGAGCCATGCAGATGTTGCCCACTGTGTGGAAGGACTGACCGTGCTTACTGGGAGCGCTTTGGTGGCTTCTGAATGAAAGCCTTGTTACCTGAAGGTGTTTGCCAGATACAGTTTGACATGAACCCTGAGGGCAAGGGAAAGAATTAGCCTTTTCAGTGTGCCTGCCAGTGCCCCATACCCTGAGGTCACATCAGTGCTGGCTTCCCTCCTTGAGCCCCTACCACCATTCAGAGGTGACAGTTTCTTGACTCCTGTTTAGACTGACTAGAATCAGCCCTGCAAAGATTCCCCAATGGTGACCAGCCTGCCTGTCCCTTCAAGCCCTCCATACTGATATGGGTAATATCATGCTTGGTGTTTAAAACATAAAATTACCCAACAATGCTCTTTTCCCTTTGGTCAGATGGCCACTTTCAAGCTGTCAGCCTTGCCCACTGTGTAGGTCCCTGCTCCAAAGTCTGATTTGTAGGTTTTAAATAAAGCCAGATCCAAACTCACAAGCACTAAGACCAGGTATGTGAGCATCGTAGGTTTGGGCCACAAGCAAATCCAGGCAGCCTCCTTTTGAACCATGCAGAGGATAGGATAGTCCCGGGCCTGATCAGCCCACTATGACCACCAGTGGAGTGTAAGAGTTAGTCATGGTATCTCTGAGGGTTCAAAGGTATTGTGGGTTATTCTGCGTCCCAGGCTAAAGTGGGGAGAATAACCTATTTCATTCTATTTTTTTTTCCAGTTCTCTCAGGCCAGGCACACCACAGCCCTTTGAAACGATCTGTGTCCCTTACCCCACCCATGAATGTGCCAAACCAGCCTCTAGGACATGGATGGATGTCTCATGAGGACTTACGAGCTAGAGGACCTCAGTGCCTCCCATCCGATCATGCCCCCCTGTCTCCACAAAGCAGTGTAGCCTCTTCAGGAAGTGGTGGGAGTGAACACTTAGAAGATCAGACCACTGCTCGTAACACATTCCAAGAAGAAGGTAGTGGTATGAAAGGTGAGTGACCACATGAGGAACCCAGAGTCCAAGGGGAAAGAGAGGTGGTCAACAGGAGAGAGGGGGCCCAGCCCCTCCCCTTAGGCTCCCGCATGCAAGCCATGCCTTTCAAAACTCCAGAGTTGGCCCTGGAGGAAGGTCTTGGAAAGTCTCCTTCCAGCTGATAACAATGTTAGCTGGTGAGACAACAACCAGGCAGGCTTTGGGGACAATGCCAAGGGCAAGCTCTGAAAGTGCCCTCGAGCTGGCATTAATACAGTCCTGACTTTCTGATCCTAGATCAGTGCTCAATGATCACTTGCCCCAACCCAGAACCCATAGCAAGAGAGGTCAACATCTTTTGTTTTCTGTGCACTGACTCTTGGATAATGAAGGCTCCTGCCAGCCTGGATAGGGTCATCTGAAAAGACGCTAAGCTACTCCACCTCTGCCTTGCTATGGCCAGAGACCTGTAACTGATTCAGAAAAGCAAACAGTTGAGCCTTTATTTATTTTTCCTAATGCAGAACTGTAGTAATATTTCTTTTTATTACTCCATTCTTGTTTGAAGTCCAAAGAAACCTTTAAGCCCTTTTCTTTGCATCTGCTTCAGGGACATGAGAACCACCAGTGTTTTAACCTGGGTAATAGATTTGCACATTGATGATAAAGACATATTGTGCAACCTAAATAAATGTTCCTCCGTTGCCTGTCAATAGACCCTCTCCTACAGATCCTCCTCAGGAGACAGAGATTTCCAAATCACCAATGATGAGCTCACAGAGGATGCATGCGTCTGTGTTTTTAGATGCCAGTTGTTAGAGGGATAGAAGTCCTTAGGGGAAGATGTTCTTCAGAGATATTCTGATAACAATGTTAGCTACTGAGACAATAACCAGGCAGGCTTCAGGGACAGTGCTGAGGACAGGCTCTGAGAGGGGCCTCTATGCTGCTGTTAACACACAGTCCTGAGGTTTGCTGTTTCTAATCCCCTTGTAAAAGAGTCTCTTGACCTCATCCCCTCCCAAGATGGGAACCTGGCATAGAGTCTATGCCCACATCTTCTCTAGTGCCAGATTCTAAGAGGGCTGTAGGTTGAAAAGCAGAGCTCGTCAGCTTAGGGAGTGAGGCTGTCCTCCAGCCTTTCTCTGAGCAGTTTATGGTTATGTGTCCCTGTCCCAGGCCCTCCCCACGATGGGCATGTGCCAAGAGACCCTTGGAAGTAGGATGTGTCTTGAAGTTTTCCACTGGGGATAATCATGAGTCTTTACAAACAGCTAATGCAGTGGGTCATTTTGGCATACAGGGTGCATAACCCCTCTTCCACAGGGCTCGGGACTGCACAATAATGGAGAATGGGTGAAACCCGTTCCCAAGGGATGCTACATCCAGGTGAAGTGTCTGGACAGCCTGACTCTGGGACAGTGTATGTTGTTCCACTGATAACACAAGAGAAGCTTTGTTTGTGTGTTGACCAGCAAGGTGGACCCTGAGGAATAGGCCATTTGCTTGGAAGAATGCCAACTTCACTGCCTAGTGTCTGAGCACGGGCTTCCTTCCTTCCTTTTTCTTTACTTACTTGCTTTCCTGTTACTTCTTCACTTGTTTAGAGGGCTTATACACACTTACACATTCCCCCAGAGTGGGTAAATGTGTGTTTCAGGCTTCTAAGGTAAGAAGTGACTAGAGATAGTCTATCAATTTGTAAAGAAACATTCGGGGAAAGGGAAAATTGAAAATGAGTGTCCCACTGGTGTGGGTTTTGCTTGTTTAGTTTTGTTTTTATAAAAGTTAAACACTTTCTAGAACTCAAGGGTTATCTCTAGGTGAGCTCCCGTGACTCCTTTCTCTAGAATTCTTGATACTTTGTCAATCACAGAATCACACAGACAAAATGTCACATCCCAGATTTTCATTGTGAGCACATAGATATCAATGAAAAGAAGCTATTTGGTGGCTGGTTGGAATGAAGGACCTTCTCCATGTGTTTCTGCCTTCTTTGATCTATTGAACTTCTTAAAGAAGTGGATGGAGACTCCCATGTATAAGGGACACTAGCAAGTAACAGGGGAAAACTCAAAGGAAGGAATGAAATTGATGATAAAGAATTCTATTTATAGGGAGAATACATTTTCAATTCAACTGACGGTACCAGATGGTAGAAATGTCCGAACCCTGAAACACTAGCATTCTGAAGTGTCATAGGGCCAGTATTTGTTGAGCATAAATGTTACTTTTCCAGCCCTATTGTAAAGTGGCCTCCAAGAACTCCTCTACATCAAGGATTGCTCAGCAGAGCCTCATAAAGTTCCATCTAAGAAGCAACCCTTAATATACCAGTCCCAAGGATTTGTCATTTGGTCTCCAGGCCTAAGAACAGATGATGATGTAAATTTGCAAATCAATTCCGACTTTCTGAGCAGTGGACTATGGAGTCAACTAATGTAAATCTGAGAAGAGCCTTCCTGTGGACCCCCAATGCTCATTTTCCTGTGCCTTGGGTCCCTTGGCAGAAACACTTGGGCCATCACCAAATGGCTGTTTTTCTAATTGGCAAATGTCTAGTCTGCAAGAACATGGAAGCTGGAGTAGAATTTGGAAGAGTCTCAAATCTTCTGGGTGTGTATATCACCCTCACCTCACATCTTGGGGGAAAAAAATCAAAGCCACCATAATTAGTTTTTCTGGCCACCTGGTGTGCATGGCTGACATAGTGAGCTTGTTCTTACCTATATTCTCATCTGGACAGACTAGCCAGCTTGGCCACCATCCTCCCTAGGGAGCATACCTCTTGGATCAAGCATGCAGAATAAACCCTTAGAGGATTAATTGCTTCCTCCTGAATCTCTTTGCTTTGTTTCTTCTAGTAAGCACTTGACCCAGGGTTTGGGCTGGCTGTATGGAATAGCTAGGGCTTGGGGTAAAGGCAAAGCATGGAATTGAGTATCCACTAGAAGCCTCAAACAGCAACTTGAGCCAGAATATGGAATTTTCCTGTTACCAATCCCTCAGGAGGCAGCTCCTTATAAATGTTTGGACTAACTGTGCAGGCTATGGTTTAAATTCCAGTCTCCATGTCCTTTTCAAAAAGCTTCACTTTGACTTATCGCCAGGGAGAGACTCTTGATTCTAAGTTGGTACTCAGCTATAATATCCCCCATCCCCAGGTAGCTGATGAATTGAATGTACTCTCTTAGCTCTTATCTCCGGTGTGAAAGAGATGAAAGTCTCATATTACTAAGTCAGTTGTTTCCTAGAAAGAAGGCAGCCTGTCAGTGGAGGAACAGATGTGTCACTCAGAGTAGCGTGGTGAGCCCTCCGAGGTGATGAGGCCTTGAGGTTTATCAAGGGGCCAGGGCTCCTGGTGTGGCTTTGGTATGGGGGAGAAACCCTGGCTCACTTTTGTCCTCTTCTAAGCCATCGGGCTTCTCTGTACTTATGGGGCCCTGGGGAGACAGAGGGGAGGCTCCTCTAGGTCTAGGAGATTCACATAACACCAGATACCTGATGTGAGGACTCTGCTGTGGAAAGATGATCTCTTAAACCTTGTCCTGACTTGAGACAAACACCAAGAGCAGCCCTAATTCAAACAGGAGGGAAGTCAAACAGGAGGGGTGAGACCTGGATCCGCATCTCAGAGCATGATTACAGGACAGCCAGAACAGATGGACCGAAGGAATTCTGTGCCGAGGCAACAGCATTGTGAACTTGTGTGAGGTAGGGGCACAGCCCATGACTGGAGGGTAGAAGGCATGTGGGAAACAGGTCTGCAGAGGAAGCCCCTTGACCTTTAAAAGGATCGTGCCTTCTATTCTGAAATTGTTGAAGGAATTTCTAAAATAGGACTACCTGCTTAGATCTGCATATTAGGAATGGAGCCTGAACAGCAATGTATTTGATGCTCATGAAAGTAAGGGAGAGGGGACTCTAGAATTGAAAGCCAATGAAGAGCTGGAGAGTCGTTCAGTAATAGACAGATGAGGAGAGTGAAACTGGGCTAAGATAAGTGCCAGTAAGAATAAAGACCAAGGAGTGTGGCCTAAGTCCTCCATGAGAAACTGATTGTAAAGACTTGGTAACCTCTGAATGTGAACAGTGGTGAGCAGGTGGCATTTAGAACGACCCCTAGGTTTCTCTCTGGGATACCTAGAAACAGCCTCTTCAGTGCAAGGGTCTATGGGAATTAATGAGGGACAATTTGGGGCATGGTAAATGTGGGACTAGTCCTGGGAAGGTATGCAAGTGCTCTGTGGAGTCCACAGGAGGGAGGCTCCATGCTCCTCCTCAGCCCAGGGGAGCAGTTTCAGTGTTATTCGTAGTACATGAAAAGGGATTAGGAAATTCCTCTGGAGGAGCACATTCCAGGAGTGGGAAAGAATGAGAATCCGGCTGTAGGAAGAATCCCTTGCCCAGATGAGGGAGTGGAGATTGGTACTGTATGCTGTCAGTGGAAGTTGGAGCTTTTTTATGGCAAAATAACATCAACTAGGTATACTTGTGACTTGACAGTTCCCATTAGCACAGGAATACAGAGATAATACAACTTGATGTGTTGCGTGTGTATAGACATAATAGAGACAAAAAGGGGGAACTCCTGGCTGCCGGAACCTTGACAGACACACAGTCGTTAAGAACGGAGAAGGCCATTGACTGTGGAAATTGTTTGTCTTTTCAAGGGAGTCTCTCAGCTGGAACTTGAGTAAACTTTTTCTCCACATGGCAAATAAAGTATATTGTCTCCTAGCAAATAGCTGGCTTAGAATTTGGAGTCATTTTTGAAATGTAAGCCTTTAAGTCTTGGCCTCTCTCAGATTGGAAATGAGAAAAGTTATTTAGAAGTTGGGGGGGGGGGAAGGGAGAAACTGTGAGAAACTTTGTAGAAAGGATTTTTGAATGCAGCAACCTCGGAGGGTCGTCAAAGTCTGAGTGATGGTGTGGCACCCTAAGTAGTTGGGACTCTTTCCAGATCCGTTATCATAGAGAATAATTTGGAGTCAGAAAGTTGCCTTTCCAGGTGTTGTCTTGAATGTGTTTAACTAGAATAAATTCAATGGTGTGTGTGTGGGGGGGGGGGTGCGTGCGCACTTTTACTCCATGATGTCAACATGTGACCTGCACTGCACAAATGAGTCCTCATGGCCATGGATCTGTGCTAATAGCTTCTGATAAGCTAAGACCTCTGATGTCTTTAAACAGCAAATCCCAGGACTCCTAAGTCCTGAAGGTCTCAGGATTTTTAATCTCCATTCCTTACTGAGTGAGTATCACCTTCAGCTGGGGTCTTTAAGAACCTCAGTTCCCCTTTAGCAGTACAAAGCAGGCTGTTTAAGGACAGCACTGTGCAATGTTGTGGTCAAAAGAAGCATATAGAAGAAATTTAGTTCACTGTTTGCATCTAATTCTTTGAAGTATTACCCCACATTCATTTGTTCTAAGACTCATGGTATGTCCCCATGAGAAGGGAGCCCTCCTGAAACACCCTGGATACTCCTCAGATTAAGAAGTTCCCCCTAAGAGGACCCAGCTTCTGAGGACCCAGCAAGGTCACCTCCTCCTTTTGCTCAGTGCCTGGAACAGAACGAGATGATATCACTAGACAACTGCTCTTCGTTCTTGCAGGATTTGCTTTCTTTCTGACTTCAACAGTGAGGTGTTAGTCCCTTCACCCCCTCCTCTGCCTTTCTTCTCTCCCCTCAGAGACCACGGATGCAAGCCACGTCTTAGAGAAAAGGCTGTGAGAGATCAACCTAGAGTTGCTTTCCGTTACCAGGCACCAAGAGTACCATAAATAAGCTCTCTTGTGAAAGTTGTTCACCTATGTTTCTCTCTTCTAGACAATGAGATATCTTAATCTCTCCCCTCCCACTGCTTCCCTCATCAGCTTGTTCTCATTTGAGGTTGGGTGCCCCATGGCTTGTTGACCCAGCAGAAGAGGCAGAAGCGGAAAGCATCCCACACTCTCACTGGGACTCAGCTTCTGTGTGAGCTGAGGACATAACACAAAACCTCTCTGGTCAAAGTATCCATGCTCTAAAAGAAGAAAAATGGGCATCGTGTAAAACTCTGATCCCATTGCTAAATACCTGTCTGTGGGTGTATATAGCATGTATGCAAGATGGGTATGTTACCCAAAATGGCCAGGAGAAGATAAACCAATGTTCCCCGCAACAGGAACTGGAGAGAGCTTCGGGAAGGAAGGGAACACCATTGCATAAGGCCTCCTATCATGCATATAGCCTTCTACTCCTGAACCTCATCCCTCAAAGCGTGCCACCCAAAGCCTCGCCATGGCTCTATTCTGGTCTCACTCAAAAATGTCCCGTGGCTGTGTAACTGCATCTGCTTCCATGACAGAGCCAGCAAGCGTGTATATTGACAAGGCTAGCTGTTCCTCAGCCCAGCCTTCTCCCAAGGTCTTGGTCTGCTGGCTCTCCACTTGTTTTTCCTCTCACTAAACTTGAACCAAAGGAGTCATCTTCAGTTCCTTTGTTTCCATCCCTCCCTGTTCTTTCTGACATCCCAGTACCATCAGTTTGTACCCTTTCATCCTCCTCTCACCTTTTCAAGCCCTCCTCAAGGTTTCCTCAACTCACAGCCTGGCCTTTCTCACCAGCCTCCAGATACCCTCCCATGACCACCGTCATCTTTCTATACATCACCTGTGTTTCCAATGCACGGATTTCAATGGCTTTCCATCACCCACAAGACAAAACTCTACTTTCTTTGCTTTGACATTTCATATCTCAGGCACCCGACTCCCTGCCTGTGTCCCCACTTTGTCTCTAGCTGTTTCCAGCATTCACCAAGCGTTTTCTCTACCCTAAATGTCCCATGACTCTGGCTTTTGCTTCTGGTGTTCCTACCATATGAAATGGCTTCTACAATGTGGTTTGCCCAGTGGACTCCAAGCTGCCGCTCTTCCAAGCAGTGGGATGCAAGGGGTTTCCTCTCACTACCTTGGCAAACCCAAGTGTTCATTGTTCTGTGCTACTCCAGGATTTGGGTATTCTCAGCGCTTAAACTGGAGCTGTTATAATTTTTTCACGGGATTCAGTCATGTTCTCTGGATCACAGATTCCTTGATGACAACGACATGCCTTCACAGAGTCTGACCTCTAATGGCACCTAGTAAATGTTGAGTAAATAATAATATTCCCTCAATTGGCAGGGAATTCTCCCTCACTTATAGCAAGTATATCTCTCTTTCTTTCACCCCATGAGAGGATGTCTCTCTAGCTTGGATTGTTGGACCTGCATTTCTCTGCCCAACGGAAGCAACCTAGATGAAGCTAAACAACTAGAAGCTAAACAACCTAGATGAAGCTAAACAACTGTACTCTGAAGACATATAAGCTGAATTTGCATTTCAGCATCTCTGCCAAACAGCATCTCTGTGTCTCCCATGTACCTGGCTCTTCCAACCATAGCCACAGCTTTTCACACAGAAATGAGAAGATCCAAGCTAAGAAGCTCAAATGGTTCTCAACATTGCCTCCAGCAGACTGGCATCTAAGCTTTTCTTGGAGTTCAACCCTGGCTAACTTCTTAGAGAATCCAGCAACCCAGTCATTAGAATCCTTGCATGTGGGAATGAAAGTCAAGACTCTTACTTCTTTTGCCTGTTTCCCACTTAATGGAGTTCTGTTTTAATCTCTGGCAAGAGAAAGTCTCTCCCCAACCGACCAGAGAGAGAATGGTTGGTAGGCTATGTTCTTCTCTGTTGTTCTTTTGGGATTCATTATTGTTGTGGAGACAAGGTCTTACTGTATAGCTGAGAGGTTGCATTCCTAAGGACTGAGATTTCTTTCTCATTGCTCACTCATCCTCCCTGCAGGAAGGAGAGACAGATCCTTAGATACTTGGCACTGAGCTAGACGCTATGCAAGAAGGCTGACCTCTTAAGGATGAACAGGTCAAAAGAGCCTACATTTCCCAGGAATGTGTCTGGAAATAAGACTTCAGGGAGGCCTGGTTTATCCTGTTGTGAAGTGGTTGTAGGAACCTTTTCTAGGAAATCTTCACCCATTGACCTGCATTTTGAAGAAATGACTGAGGCAGGCTTGCCCAGCCCTTCCTATCCCAGGAGACCCCAGTTGTCCAAGTTGCTTTCTTGAAAGAAACTAACATTTAGGAAGGAAGGAAGGAAGGAAGAAGGGAGGGAGGGAGGGAGGGAGGGAGGGGAGGGACGGGAGGGAGGAGGGGGAAGGAGGGAAGGAAAGAAGAAGAACGAGAAGAACAAGAACAAGAAGAGTTCATGGAACTGTTCCATCCCTCTTGTGATGCCTCTTATCCAAGTATAGCATTGGATTACCCAGACTTCTCTGAATCATGACCATTGTGTTTTCTGAGCAGTGATTTGGGATTTTTTTTTTAAAGCTATGAATGGCAAACACAAATCCTAGTGACCAAGTGATCAGAACACCATAGCTGTAGTTAACATGGCTACCCATGTCAACCCATGGTTACCCTTGTCTGCACAAGTGTTACTAGTATTTCCACAAAAGCAAATAACTGATAGAACACAAAGTCTGGTAAAAGGGCTCCAAGGACGTTATCTCAGGAAAAGTACCAGACTCCAGGCTAGCATATCTGGAAATGGTGATCCAGAGGTGGTTTGTGCTACAGATTGTTGGAGTTAGCACTGTAAACCTGGAGAAGCCTTGTCTGAGCTTAGTTAATGATGGTCCCAGAGGGACTCTCTTTTGTCACAGTAGATTGAAGCCTTCCAAGCACAGACTCAAGTAATTTCTAGCCTGAAACGATGGAGTCGAACCTTAATTGAATGTTCAATTCTGATTCTCAGAAATCTGCCATCTTTAGTCTGCACACGATCGTTCAGCAGCTCAATGATCACCTGCTATGCCCGACTTTCTTTAAGGAGACCAACCCTGTCCACACTCCCTGAGCCTGGGTTTGGTTTTCTTAGGGGGCAAACTATCTTTCAACACCTGGTTATCTACTCTAAACATTGGAAAACCAGAAGTTCCCACCTTACTTTGAATGTGTGTGGCTGGCTCATCAGTGCCTCAGAATAAAACTTGATAATTAATAGTACAAAATCTTTTGACCAATATGATTAGTGATGTGATGGTGCCCCCTCAGAAAGCATAAATGACACTTGCCCAATGCCTTGGAATCTCAAAATACTCGCTATCTCTATTTACTTAGCTCTATGGCTGGTGATCCCTGTAGTCCAATGTAGCAGAGAGCTGAGATGCAGAAGGACCTGGGTTCTAGTCCCCACTTGACCACATTCTTTCTTTGTGATCTAGACTTAATGACACAATGCTGCCCTCTGTATGGTGAATAGGGTTAGGGAAAGATGATTCTAGATCTTATCAGCTTAAAAAATTCTGACTTGAGACTTTGGGTAAATGATTTATTTTAGTTGCAATTAGCAAAGTAATGAACGACTCAGTAGCTTTTCAATCCAGTAATTTTCTTAACTCTAAAACACCAGACTTGGGATTTGCTTCAGTTGTGCCTTGGAATTTCTAGGCAGGGTTTGGATTCTCTGTGTTCATATCTCTTGTGGAGAAATGACTAGCAGCTATCCCCTAACAGTGGTAACACTGGTAGTCCAGGATGCCCCTTATCCCACAGGGGGCTAGGTAAGGTGAAAGAAACACCAGGCAGGGAATTTATTGAGTACAACTACTGCATATGGTTCTGGTTTCTAAAAGCTTTTGAAGATTTTCACTGAGCCTCAAAAAAAAAAAAAAAAAAAAAAAGAGTCTTAAGGGTCTAGACTATTATATCTACCTTGGGCATTCTTTAAGTCAGTTCTTCTGAAGACAACAGTGAATTGGCCCAGCTAAAGCAGTGGCCCTTTGTGTTTTTTTTTTTTTTTAATTGTGATAAACCTCTTGGATAATTTTAAAGGTACTATGGAAAACTACCTAGAAAACTGTAAGAGAGAGAGAGAGAGGGGGGGAGGGAGAGGGAGGGAGAGAAGAGAGGAGAGGAGAGGAGAGGAGAGGAGAGGAGAGGAGAGGAGAGGAGAGGAGAGGAGAGGAGAGAGGTATTCTAGGGAATTCCTGTTTTTTCCTGAAATACTTAAACCCCAAGTTAGCAATGCCTGATCTGAGGTAGACTTTAGGGTCCAGGGTCCAGTGGGGTTGCCAGGGTTAGCCCTAAGCTTTCTGAGCCATCATTTGCTGCCTAAATTGAGTAATAACAACTTTTTCTTTTTTTTCCCTCTGGCCATCGCCCTTCCCCCTCTCTGCCCTTCTACCTTTCATCGTCCCTTCTTGTCCCTTTCATTTCTCCTTCCATCTCTTGCACATCTTGCACCATAGATGTTCCAGCTTGGTTAAAAAGCCTCCGCCTGCACAAGTACGCTGCGCTTTTCTCACAGATGACTTACGAGGAGATGATGGCCCTCACGGAGTGTCAACTGGAGGCTCAGGTATGTGCCTGAGGGGCCCCCTTTCCTTAAGACAAGGTCTTGAGGTTCAGCCTCAAACAGACCTTGTTTGGACACATAAACAAACCTTATCCACCCAGTAGCTTGTCCAGATCCAGGAGCTGCCTAGTGCTGGCTGGTGTCCCAAGGTGAGTAAGTTAGCTTCTTGCCTGGACAGTTCAGTGGAAGATAAAGATCAGCAGGTAGTCACGAGGCTATGAAAGGGAGAGGAAATTAGGAAAAGACAGAGCCAAGTGTACCTTCAAACTTCTGGGTGCTAAGGAAGACCCTGTGGTACTGCCTAGGTGTGGTTCCAAAGCGCTTCCCCCTGGCTCTTCTCTTCCCTCTACTAAGCCAAGACTTTAGTTTAGTTAGGGACAGATTTCTTGTCTGTTTATCCAGTCTGGTCACACATCCACTAACTTCTAACTTGGACCAGCCAGTGGAAACACTAGCCACTCCATGACACTTTTCCAAAACGGTTCACACTGGTCTTAGTTGAGATCAGAGTAAACTGTTTAAAACACTTTCTTCTGACCACCCCAAATTGCATGGGACAAGTGATGGCGGATGAGATATCCAGGTCTTAGGATTTATTTCCCTTCTGAAGTCATAAAAGAACAGAATCCCTTCTTCCTTCTTAGGCCTCTCCCCCAAAGTCTGAGTGCAAACACCAGTCAACAGCACCCCTAAACTGAGACCATTTCTGCCATGCCAGGCTCTGGCCAACAGATCTAATGTGTGTTTTTGTTTCTCTTGTTTAAAATGCTATTTGCATTTTTTTTCAAATTGACCCCCAGTTTCCTTTGAGTGATGATTTGAAGAAACTGGTGGTCTAAATGAGTTAATATTCATCCCACAGGAAGAAGAGATTGGAGCATGTGGGGCAGGGCCTGGCTGCCACATGGCTCCCCACTGACCTCGGCTTTTCCTGTTGCTTATTCAGTACCCTCAGATCCCCTTCTGCAGGCCTGGCTAAGTACCAGGACTGAGAACAAGACAAAGCCCAGAGTCACTGCACACTCTCAGAGAATGAAAGGCACTAATTTCAACTTCCTAACATCTCTCCCGACACTTTTTGGATCTCAGCTGCTGCTTCAGATCCCAGGGGTTGACAGGAACTATTTCAAAGAGCAATCTGTGTTTAGGTCAAAGTTGAGAGAGAAATCCAAGTCATCAGTTGTTCAGATTTTAAAGAAGAGAGGAAGTGCTGCCAAGGAGGGTAGCTCTAGAGCCTGACACAAACTTTTCAAGATAATTGAATTCATTGGATCCGAAAAGTACAGCGAAACAGAAATACATCCCCAGTGTTTGCAGGGACAGAGATGCCCCTGCCGTCCTCTGCCCATTACTGGTGAAGGAGTAACTCTGGAATGGTTGCCAGGGAACAGAGATGGCCAGAGCTGTGCATTAGAGACCTGCTTAGGAAAAGGGAAAGTGGGACGTGTACAGCGACTGTAATCAGTGATGCACACTAAGGAAGTCCTCATACTGACTGCTGTGGCCAGTTTAAAATAAAAAACCCACAACTCTGCATGTTTACCTGGAGTGAAATCAATTCCACTTCTCATAATAGAAAGGAAAAGGAAGGTTGTAAAGGAACAGAAATTCCCTGTGTGGTGGTGCATTTGGGGGGTACTGGGCTTCACGTCCTTTGCCCCGAGAAAGCAAAGAATAAACAATACTGCAACCTCCAGGGAAACCAAGAGGGAGTAAGACAACCTGAGGACAGGAGTGTCCCGAACAAACCCAAAAAGGTCATTTAACATGTTGAAGGTGAAGACATCTCACATTGGAGGGATAATCGGCTGTTATGTAGCTCTCTGTCCTAAAGGTCACGGGCAAGCTGGGAGCCAGACTAAGTATTGACTAAGAAAGGTTTTCAGACAGTGGTAGCAACAGAGAGAAATGCATACTGGCCTGCCTGTGAACATGTAGGAACAAAAGATTAAGTACAGCACAGCCTCCGAGAGCCTCTAAGCTGATTCCTGAATATGATATGTTCTAATATATTGTTGCATCTGATTACAGAATGTTACCAAAGGCGCAAGACACAAAATTGTAATCAGTATTCAGAAGCTCAAAGAAAGACAGAACCTCCTGAAGTCTTTGGAAAGGGTAAGTGAGCAATTGGCCCAGGGGATATTTCCACCTTCTCTGTGGGAACACAGACTAAAGGAACACAGTTTAGAGTGTTACTTATTAGATTGTAGGGTGCTGTGTGACTTCCCTGTCTGTCAGGGAAAGGGAAACAACAGGGTTTCTGGTTACCCATGCTTCCTTGGATCCTGAAGATGTAATGAATTAATTCCTCTGGGTCTAAGCTGCCAGTGACCTACTGTGCCTTGCCTTGGGTGAGCTGAAGTCAATGCTCCCTCTGCTCTGTCTGTCACCTTGGCCTTGTAGGCAACCAGCGGGGCTGTGGGTCCTGTTGGGAGGACTTGTGTATCCCACCTGTCTACCTCAGCTCAGGGAGGCAGAAGCATGGGAATTTGACTGAGTTCACTCCCACGCAGCGCTGGGCGGATGCTGGGCTGAGAAGCAGGGCTTCGTCTGGGTGTAGGAAGGTCTCAGACTGATGGTCTCTGTCTTTGGGCTCCCAGACGCCACAGAAGAACTGAGATGCGAGGGCATAGGGGCTGGACTGGCCAGCAGCAGCAGCAGGAGGAGAGAGGAGAGGAGAGGAGAGGAGGGGAGGGGAGGGGAGGGGAGGGGAGGGGAGGGGAGGGGAGGAGAGGAGGAGAGGAGAGAGAGGAGAGAGAGGAGAGAGAGGAGAGAGAGGAGAGAGAGGAGAGAGAGGAGAGAGAGGAGAGAGAGGAGAGAGAGGAGAGAGAGAAGAAAGAGGAAGAAGTTCCAGCAGTGCCTCACAGAGTAGAGACTCTTGGTTACAGCACTTTCTTGGCTGGGCAGGCTAGCTTAGGCTGGCCTTTGTGGCAGGAATGTAGAGAAGTCTTCTAGAGGGAGATTAAGCAGTGGTAGTCAAAGGCCTTCTCCATGCTTCCCCACAGAGGGCCCCAAAGACATGAGGAAGTCCATGGTTTTAAAAGGTTTATTGTCATGGCAGGAAGTAGATGTGGTTGTACCCCTGCACCCCCAGGATGGCCCTTTGGTTGAATACCATTTGTAAGGAGGAGGGTCTGGGAAGGAATGCTTAATTGGCTATGCCCTCTGGCCTTTAGGTATCTCATTAATATGGAGCGCTCTTGAGGCTCTGAGGCCTGTAGTCACACCCCCTACCTGTGCTAGGTGACACAAACTTCTCTTTGGGAGGGGCTGTAGGGGAATTGAAAGTCATGGATCAATGGAGGTCTTCGGCTGCATGTCAGGAGCCTGGAGTCTGGGAGTGTGGCGAAATGTATGCCGTCCCTTGCAGGGTGGGTCTCCGGCCATCTCTAGCCAGTGCTCTGCCAGAAACCAAGCTATCCTTTCATGGTCCCACAAACCACAGTCTGGTGAGTGGACCTACACACAGCAACGGCAGACACAGAACAGCACATGAAACACTAACGTACCTGCTATCTAGCCCCAGGGTCTGGTTTGTTGAAAACCATCCAGGAGAGGCAAACATTTACAGGTTTACTATAGGTTTCACGGGGGATCGAAAGTATTGGCACAGATAGAGTTGGCTTTAGAGTGTAGCTTAACCACAGGATCCATCTCCATGACTCAGACAGGAACCACGACAAAAATGTGTAACACCAAAAACAATCCGCAACTGTGAATCCTGACACCAGCCGGCAGTGATGAGTGAATTATGGGTTCCAAGTTCCTTTCTGTGCTGAGTTTTCTCATGGAAACAAAATGATGCCTGCAGACTAACAACACTTCCTTGTTTGTGAAGCTACCTGTTTGCTCTGGTTTTGAGAGCAGTTTCGAGATGCCTGGTGTCTCACTAGCTGTCAACACAAGCTATAGATTGTGAGTTTGAACCTCTTAGAAAAATCCAGGGAGCCTTCAAGAAGGGACAGAGTACCAAGAAAGGTGGGGCTCCAGCAAGTTCCCAAAGCAGGCGATTTAATGGAGTGGGAATGTTTTTTTAAAGTTGTTCACAAAGATATATGTGCACTTAATTTTATATATGCTATGTTAAGTTGCATTTAATATGTGCCATAAGACATATCATTTATATTTGGAAAATATATAATATCAGGAAAATTCTTTTTAGATCTCTTTTTGGGCAGATAGGTAAGAACTACTCACATGCTCACCTCTGATTAAAGAGCGCTCCTAAACAAAGAGGATTACACATTACATGCAAGCTCTCCACCTAAACCCGAGGTTTGGGTGTTGCTCTTAATTTTATGCTAACTCCTCTGCCAAGCAGCTTGTCTAACGGAGTGATTATGGCTATTTTTAATCTAAGAAACTGTTCTTTTTTGGAGAACATTCAAAAGGCCAATTTACTCTGTGTCCATTGGAAACTACAGAAAGTGTTCTGAATGAAGATTATGTTGTAAATCTGTTCCTTCTTTCTGGAGCATCCTTGAGGAATTCATTAATAGCCTCTGTGGATGAGAAAGCAGAGGTCCCTCTTGCCCTCATCTTTGAGCTGACATCCATGTATCCTCTGCATGCGTGAGTGTGTGTGTGTGTGTGTGTGTGTGTGTGTGTGTGTGTGTGTGTATGTGTGTGTCTGTGTCTGTGTGTTAAGAGGGTCATGTTCTTTTGACTTGGCATTAGTTAAGTCAGGGATGGTCTGTGTTCTAGAGTTATACCTTTAATTACATTGATTATACAGCAATGCTTCCACCATTGTTTCCTGAAATGGAAAAGATAAAAAGATGCCAAGTGCACGATGGCTGCAACTGAGCAAGACAAAAACAAGCTCATTGTCTTTGACTTCCTGGAGAGAGGAAAGCCAAGCCTGTTGGATGGCTGTATTAAGCTGACACTGTGTGTTCTGATACCTGAGCTCGGCCTCTCCCTTCTCCCTACACATCCTTGAGGACTGAGCCCCCAGCTCTCTCCTTCCATCTATTGAAATGTTTCCTGCTGTTTTAGGGACGGAGCTGTCACCTGCTACTACTGGTGGCCCAGGGGCTCAGCTACAGGCATTCTCCCAACCCCAGCTGACAGCACTGTTGGAATGGTCATCACCATTCCCCTGCCTGCCTCTGGCATTCTTACCTCACATAGAATCCACATTTCTAAGGAGATGGCTGGGACCCCGCCCGTAGCTAGTTCATAATCCGTAGAAGCTGCTGACTACATGCTCCAAACCCTTCCGTTCAGTTACTGAATGCTTGCTGAACAGATGTTTGGACTCACTTTGCCCATTCTTGCGGGATAACTGTGAGTGGTATGTGGTTCCTGGCCCTGGGTATTCTTGGAATGTCCACTGGGACGGAAAGATATGGGAGCTGCTGAGCTTGGTAATGATGTCATCACCAAGGCCAGAGAGAGAACTTCCCTAAACACCTGGGTAAAGGCCAGATGCTGCTGGAGGCAGTCAGAGACCACAGCTGTTTTGATGGGACCTTAAGCCAAAACAGAGACAAACAAGGAGGAAACAGAGCTCAGGTAGAAGGAGTCCAGCAGTTGCTAGAAGGTTTGGGTCATATGCTCTGGCATTTGGGGACATATAAGTAATAGGACTTATTGGGGGCCTAAAGAAGAAAGGAGTTGAGTTTGTACTGGGACCTGTGGGACACCAAAGTGGAAATAGCAAGTTGGTGACCAGAAAGCAGACTTGGAGTTACGACATGACAGGTCATGAATGATCCAGATGTGAGATAATTGTGTGTAACTGGAAGTGGGTGTCCCCAATAGTGCTGAGTGACAAGACCTGAAGAACAACCTCTAGGGAGTGCCATCAGACAGGACCTTGTGATTACAGAGGCTAGGCTGTGAGCCCTGCCTCAAGGGACCAGAGAGGGAGTCCAGCAATCCCAATAAGTTCCCTGAATGTGCCATGTGCCGTGAAGACCAGACATTGCCCTTGCACTAGCGGTCAGCTGGGCACACCAGCCATGGGAAGAAAAGGTCTCAGGAGAACAGTAGAGATCAGAAGCAGAAACCTGAGTCACCTCATGACTGTATGATGAGGCATAAACACAGAACTGTAGGCTTCATGAGTTGTTGGAAAGGCAAGAAAAAAAAGGAAATTCAGAATGGAAGAGATTTTTTTGATATTAATATTTAGTAAGAAAATGTCTCCATGTGCTTTTATTCATTGACCCTTTTCAAAACATTCCCAGATTGTGAAACATTTTTCCATTTTCTCAGCCTACAGCCTTGATGTTATCAAGGATCTAGGGAGATGCATTCGCGAGCACACACACACACACACACACACGTTCTATTTATTCCTATTCAAAGAGAGAAAACTGCTTCTTCAGATGTCTGTGCCTTTTCTTCACACATTCTAGCTCTTGGCCTTTTGAGGTTATATCAGTCAGTGATCCTGTTTTTAACAACTGCTGCAAAGAAATAGTAATTCAACTTGATAGTTGAGTAGTAAATATTTCTAGGTAATAATGCTGTATACTAGCAAGACACATTAGGTGAATACAGCCAAGACAGGCTTTGTGCACACCATTGCATCTGGCCCTACAGCAGTTTCCTCACAGGGCAATCAGGACAGTGGCTTCTTATGAGAAGGTGGAACTCAGAGGAGTACCCCCTCATTAGCAAGTCGATTCATGGTCTGTCTTCAGAATCACCTCCCTTCATCTCTTGGTGCCCCTCCTTCCATCCCATTGTCCCTTGTGATGTTTGCTGGTCTTTTCCATAAATGCAATACACATGTACACGTACAGGGGGCAGGGAGAAGAGACAGACAGACAGGAGAGATAGACAGCAGAAGGGAGAGAGGAGGGAGATCATAATTTGTAAGCCAGCAGGCCCACCTCTCTGTCCCCTGAGTCCCTATTCTGTTCTCATAGTATCTTGCCATATGGGTCTGAGGAACACTGAAGTCTCTTGGGGTAGGGATGAAGACTTGTTTTTATATTTCCAACCTAGAACAGTGCCCAGCTGCTGTTGAGCTCAGCTGCAGACTGGTGGAGGAATGAAGAGAGAGAACAGATGTAGGTAGAAACGGGAAAGCTTCAAATTATCACCACCTGGAGGGAAAGGATGTTCTGACATGTCACATAGAAGCTGGGAGCACTGTGCCACCCAAAGCTCTTTTTCTGATTGTTCACACCTTGTTATTATCCTCTGCCCAGCAAAGACACCAAACCAACCTTCCTCTCTTTGGGGATTGCAACTTATAAAACAAGCACTTTGCCAACCAGCCTCCTTGAAGGCCAATGCTAGGTTGATATTTCTATACTTTCTTTCCTGCTTGTCCCTGAGAGATTTCTGGGGTGCCACCCACGGGCCCGACTTCCTGTCATCTGCTTTCCCACAAGTCCTTGCTTGGTAGCTCTGAGTCAGGTCATTGACAGCACCCCTTTGCCTTTGTATTTATTATGTAGGTTATATTTGTGGCAGGAAGGATCAATAGAGACTTGTCAGTGCGGAAAATTAATTCCCACAGGTTAAGGAGAACACTAGGCCAAGCTCCATTAAGACGGTCTCCTGGCCTGCTTCTCAACATGCCACTCATCTGAGATCTGGAATGTGAACTTGATGGTCACAGGTTATCTGTCACTAGCCTGGAACTCACCAAATAGGCTAGGCTACCTAGCTAGTGAATCTCTCTGTCTCCTCAGCTCCAGGACCAATGCTAAATCTAACTACTTATTTATTATTATTATTATTATTATTATTATTATTATTATTATTACTATTACTATTGATGTAACTTCTGAGGATTCCAACCAACAAAACAAGCATTTTACTAACTGATCCATCTGCCGTTTCTTGGTATGGTCGCTCTGCCATCCTTGTAGGTTAACTAACATAGGAGCTAACCTCTGGGTGTATCTGTTTTCTGGCAAACAATTTAGCTCTTAGTATAACCAAAATCTCCCACACAAATCATAAAATCTAGTCATGTGGCCCAGAAAGGGCTCTGGAGCAATTGACAATGTCTCAAACACATTTGCTGTCCTGGGTGGCATTGGCCACTGAGATGGCATGGCAAGGCCTCATGTGGCCCCGGCTGGTCCCACCTGCCCTGCCTCCTTTACAGAACCACATTTCTTTTCTCTCTTTTCCCTCCTTTTCTTCAGAGAGGTGCTGGACAGGAGGTCAGAACACTTACAGTACAAGCATTTCTCGGGTGGTTGAGTCAGGAGAGAGGCAGTTGGTATTCTTGGAATATGGCTAATTTAGCTCGCTTGCCTCCACCTGCCCTGCCCCTTTCTCAGACCAAGTCAAGACCCAAAGGCAGGGATGCCAGTTCTACGCTGACCCCAGACTTCAGGGAAGTTGGGAGCAATGAAGAGCACATGTTGAGGGCAGCTCAGACCTGGCTCCTCATAGCACTGTGTTTCCAATCCAGGGGTCAGACTTTTTCTCCTAAAGCCCTCTTCTTAGAGGCAAATGGATATCTTGCTCTAGGTGTCAGGGTACAGGACTGAGACTCAGGAAGAAGCAGGACGATTTGTGACTTCCAGGCCAACCTGATGCATAGAAGGAGAACTTGTATCCAAAACCTAAGATTCAGGGGAGCAGAGGCAGTGAACCTTCTCTTCCGCTTAGACTGTATGGTAGCTCTGAGCAGAACTTTCTCTTCCACTTAGACTGCATGGTAGCTCTGAGCAGGCTTGGGATATTTCCGGGGCTAATTAGAATTTCACTTCCTTCATAAATTAAACTTGTGGCAACTAAATCAAATCACGATTCATGCTTCATTTCCACACACACACAGCCCACCCAAAGAGCGGCTTTCAACCAGTTGAAAGAGTTTGGCTTGCCAATATCCACTGCCTTTCAGAACTGAGACACACAAAGCCTGTCCCCAGCCGCTCTCCTTTGTCCCATCCACCCATGGGAAAGGTGGGGTCAGAGTGCTCACCTTCCTTATATCTGCATTTATTGACATCATCAAGTCATTTTCTTGATACAAGAGGATCTTAGAAATGCTTTGGAGTCTTGTATGTCAAGCTTTTAAAATCATGTTCTTGCTAATCTGGGCTCCTGGGATATGAAGTGCTTCATTTGTAGTTGAGACCCTGATAGGCGGGGTTTCTTCTAGATTCCAGAAAGAACCAATCAGAGCTGTATAAGCACTGTCAATGCATGATGACAAGGGCTTATCCTACCCCTCACACCCAGATGGCCCCAGCTAGGACCCCAGTCACCTGGGCCTGTCCAAACCCCATCATCCCTACCAGGATCACTTTCATTCCTTTTTCTAATAGGTAACACCCAAATATCAAAATGTATGCACAAAGTAACCTATATTTGTGAGTGCATCCATGCGTATGTCCTCAAGTGTGTGTGTGTGTGTGTGTGTGTGTGTGTGTGTGTGTGTGTGTGAGAGAGAGAGAGAGAGAGAGAGAGAGAGAGAGAGAGAGAGAGAGAGAGAGAGAGAGAGATGGAGCCGGTAGAGATAGAGAAAGATAGGGAAAAAGAAGAGGGAAGAGGGAGACAGAAAGGGAGGAAGGGAGGGAGGGAGGAAAAGAGAGAGACAGAGGGAGGGGGGAGAGAGGAGAGGGAGGGAGGAAGTAGGAAGAAAAGGGAGAGGGAGGGGGGAGGAAGAGGACAAGGAGAGGAGGGAGAGAGAGTGAGTGTGTGCGTGTAGACCAGAGGTTGACAGTTGATGTCAGTTGTCTTCCTCCATCAATCCCCACCCCCTTTTTAATAGGGTTTTCTCATGAGCCTGCAGCTAGCAGGCTCTGCTAGGCCAGCTGTTTAGAGAGCCTGTCCCTCACCAGCACTGGGATTACAGGGGTGCATTGCTGGGCCTGGTTTTTACATGGAGACCCGGATCTGAATTCAGATACACATTCTTACAGCATGGGCACTTTAACAGCTGAGACATCTGCCCAGCCTGAGACGTGTGTATACATGCAATTATCTATCTATCAGTTCTGTTCTACATTAAGCATGTTTGTCTTCAGACTCTATCTAAAACCATCTATCTCCTACTAAAAGGCTCCCTGAGTTTGTATTTATAATAAATTCCAGCTACCCTGGCCTGGCCTGTCTGGGAGCAGTTCTGGGAGCACAGGGCAGAGAGAAGGGCCTGTTGGGGGGAGGGGGAAGGGGCAGCTGCCCTGATCTCACTGAAGTCCTCTCTCTCTCTCTAACTCAGGACATCATCGAAGGGGGCAGCCTGCGCATCCCCCTCCAGGAGCTGCATCAGATGATCCTGACACCCATCAAGGCCTACAGCTCTCCCACTACCACCCCTGAGGTGCGCCGCCATGAGCCCTCACCGATGGAGAGCCCAAGCCCTGACTGCAAAGACAGCGCTGCAGCAGCCACCAGCCCCACAGCCAGTGCCTCAGCCGGTGCCAGCGGTGGGCTGCAACCACCCCAGCTGAGCAGCTGCGATGGGGAGCTGGCTGTCGCCCCTCTGCCGGAGGGGGACCTCCCAGGGCAGTTCACCCGAGTCATGGGGAAAGGTACTGTTCTCTCAGGGAGCCCTAGTCAGAGACTCAAGAGTTATGAGAGCTGCAGTGAGGTGGGAGAATACTGAACGAGCTTCCGTAACCCTACAGAGGTTTGCCCATTGGAGGTCTCAACTCCAGTCTGTGGACCCCTCTAGGAATGCTGGGCCCTTCCTGTAGTGATCTACTGGGCCTTGAACCTTCAGAGACAAAGAAGTGAGGCAGACACTTTTGAAAAAGATGCTTCAAAGTACAAAACCCTTGCTCAGTCACTAGCCCCTCCCCCAAAGCAACAGTGGAAGCCCCAGTCTAGAACCCAGAGTGTGCCCCCTGCTGATCCCCTGGTCCTGCCCTTCCTGATCACTTAGCGATTCAACAGAGATGGGCCTTCCTTGGACAACTCTCAGTACAAGGCGCTTCTATTCAACCCCCTGGGTTTACACCCTCCTTTAATCTACCTCACAGGATGCTCTGGTGGTCTTGGCCTGTTGACTTGTGGTTGTTTAATAATTCTTGTGTACCAGAGGCCCTTACACCCGTGGTTTACCTTGGTGACTTAGGTGAGCCCCAAATACCTCATTTTATAGAAAAGAAATCCAGGCTGAGATAAGCTGTCCAGCAGAATGTACGAGTTCCTGGCAGAGTTGGGATTTCAAGCCTCAACTTCTCCATCTCCTACCCGACGGTTACCTGGAGACCTTCTTGGTACCCCAAAGTAGAGCACAGCTCAGTTCCATGAGAAGCCTCCCTTTGCCAAGTTGATAGAGCCCAACCCCAAAGAATCACCACCCCTATTCTACACTGCAGACAGACTACGTCTGAGTTCCCAGAAACTTAGGCATCCCCTTGCTTCCTAGTGATTGCACATACGTTCCCACGTCTGAAACCAGGGCCTTACTAGCCTGAAAAAGCCTTAGAATTACATCCTGAGTGGATGCAGGACAGTGGTCTCTCTACTCAGCCTACTCAAGCAATGCACTGCACAACCTGCGTATCTACACTTGACAGCCTGGGCTGAAGCATTCCTTCCCTCCCTCCAGTTTGTTCACCTTTGCTCCACTTCCTAACCCTCTAAATGGCAGCCAAGTCTCCCCACGGGCGAGACAGTCTAACAGGGCCTCAGGGCTGTACGAGGTGCCCTTCTCATGGTCCTTGCGGACCTGTCCTCTTCTTGTCTTAACTGAGTCCACACTTCACTGCAGCTATCGGCCTGCTTGGCTGTTAACCCCACTCATTAACCTAAGGCCATCGGCCACTTTTAATAGCCATGGGGTACTCAGGACCTGACTGATGGTGCCACGGTACACGAGGTGAGAGGTGGCACTCACACACATAGCTTGAAGCTGGATCATGCGCACAGTGAGTCACGACTAAATTGTGTCGCGTCTCCAGGGCAGAACAGAGCTGAGTGGACTCTGTGGGTAACACCACCCTTCCTGCCTGCACTGCCTTCCCTGTGGCCTTTATGACCACATTTTGGAAAAAAAATGCACCCCCTTCAAATAAATTGTGCCCTCCCAACATCCTTCACAAGAAATTCTGAGTATTAAAAGAAATGATAGTAAATACTAGTCTTTTTCCTTTAAGAAAGAGGGAGCCATGTTTTGTCCTTTAAAGAGCCAAATTCTCACCCACAGAAGTGGACCTGTGTCTTGTAAATGAAGTGAGGGGTACCGCGCCTCTGATACAAACTTATAAAGGGAAACAAATCCACTGAACTCTGATGTAGAAGGTGGTGGCACAGCTCCCCTGGGCAGGGGTGAGGAGGAGCTGGTGGCTGGAACAGGCCTTTGCAAACCCCTTCCCACCCCTGAACTCCATTGCATCCTAGGAAAGACCCAGCCCAACAAAGCCACCTGAGAGTGCTCCATACCCCATTCCTGTATACAGGGGATCACAGTGGGGCTCAGTCTAGGGAGAAAGCACTCCTCAGCTCCACCTCTGTTTAAACTGTAACTACTATGTGAGAAGCTACAACCCAGGGAACACAGTACACCATGTAAAACAGAGGAAAGTGAAAACCAGTACCTCCTTCCTGCTCCCACCAAATCTGCCATCTCCTCTCTAGGGATGGCTACTATTGAATGTGGGGTTGCCCTTTCAAAACCTTCATCCCGTGCATGTATGTGTGACTCTCCATTCTTACACAAGTTTTAAGATCGTTTCATAATTATTTCCACAAACACATATTTGCATATTTATGTCAATACAAAAAGCACCATTCTTTATGGTAACATACTGATCTGCTGTGCGTGTGTATATAGGTGTGTGTGTGTGTGTGTGTGTGTGTGTGTGTGTGTGTGTGTGTGTTATTTAACATTTATATGTACAAATTATTTAACAAGGTCCCCATGGGTAGACATGGAGGCCTTTTCCATGGTGTTTTTGCAAACACTGTCATTCTGGAAGCCTGTCATGACACAGAATTGGTACACATCTATGTCAGCATCTATGTCAGCATCCTGATATAGGATGGGAAAAGACATAGGAGGGGAAAAGAGTCAAACATGATCCCCAGGTTTTGAGCTTGCTGTGCTTTGAATGACAGATACCCAACTCTTTGACTCCTTTTGCAACTGGCCTTTAAGGTGAGGGCAGAGTGGGCCATGAACATGACCATAAAAACTGTAGTGTGTTGCAGGGCAGTGGTGGCACATGCCTTTAATCCCAGCACTGAGGAGGCAGAAGTGAGCAGATCTCTTGAGTTTGAGGCCAGCCTATCTAAAGAATGAGTTTCAGGATAGCTAGGGCTACACAGAGAAACCCTGTGTCAAAAAAGGGGGCAGGGAGGAAGCCTGGTATACATGTCCTCTACCCACATAGGAATATTGCCCTGCTTTCTGGCACATGCTTGAGTGTGTAGGTGAAGGCGTGTGTGGATAAATGTGTATCACGTTGAGAAAATGAGCCTGCAGATTACTGAGTGGCAGATTTCTTCTGCTCCATGCACGCCTACATGTGTCCCAGCCAAAACGTGGCTTTAGCCTCGTTCCTGACACACAAACACCACTGCCTTCCCACCTGCTCAGGGGTGTGTGGTTCATTCATAAAATGGGGTTGCTTCCCCCCGCCCCCCACTTTGGCAGAGGGCTCAGTACCACCTACAACCGCCGAAGCCAAGAGCCCTGTTTCTCCTCTCACAGAGTATCTGTCTTCAGGCCTGTGTCTGAGGGCTTCATACAGAATGCTATGACAGGAACAAACCCAAGGAGTTTCTGGGGGTGAGGGCTCCCGTGCCAACTGAGAATCTGACTTCAGTGGAATGATGAGCCTCCCAGTGCTTTCTGTGAGCCTTATGCAATGTCTCAGGCACACATTCCTCATAAGGCCTTGGTCCTGAGAGAGACAGAGCCCAGAGGCTGTAAGAGTATGCAGTATTCTGATTCATGTCTTCTTACTTCACAGTGTGCACACAGCTCTTGGTCTCCAGACCCGATGAGGAAAATATAACCTCCTATCTACAGCTCTTAGACAAGTGTCTTGTTCACGAGGTGAGTAGCAACTGATTTTAACCTGTTCCTCTCACTGCTTAGAAATGCTGCCTCAGAGTTTTTGTGATATGATCGCTTTGGTCTCCGACAACTTGATTTTGACAAGTACATGGCCATTAGTAACAGCTGCGACAGAACTAGGCTGTGGCCCCCTCTGACTAAGACTCCAAATGGGTGTCCCCTTGACATCAGCATTCACCAGAGAATGCTGATGTCATAGGGTGCCTAGGAAGAACTTCAGGCCCCAGAGGAATCCAGGTGACCAGATCTGAGCTGACGAACACGTAGAACTGCTACCCAGCCCTGGATAAAGTCTTCTTCACACTGTGTGATCAGACATTGTGTCTTTTAGTGTAGAGAAACTGGGGGAGAAAGGGAGAGAGAGAGAAAGTACAGATAAGAAATAACGACCAGGATGGATACTGATGGCCGTTGGCCTGCTTGGATTCGTGGTTGTTATAGAACCTATATTTGCCATCTGACTTTGGGAAGGAGACTGAGGCAGGTAGACTACAGACCTTCTGAGTGGGGTCTTCATGTAAAAGCTGGGAAACTTCTGGGCATGACTAGGCTGGTGGATATTCCTCAGTACAGAAGGAATGGAGCCTGGGGCTCAGGCCCAGGCAATCAGTGGCTCCCTGGGTGCCCGGTCCTGATGAGTCACTCTGTAAGATCCAGATTAGGGAAAACATGGGGCCAGATAAATAAGGTATCGAAGTCTTTGGTGGGGTTTCAATGTGAGGATGAGATGGCCTGACCCTCTCACATTTACTTGTTGGCAGTCAGAACCCCAAGAACTCAATGGACCCTAGGGGCAGTAGGTGACCAGTACAGAGGCCTGGCTCCGCTCTGCCTTCCCATTCAGCCTCCCAGTGGCCCAGGCATCTCTTGCCAGAGAGCCTGCCTTCTGTGGTCTGATGCTCTCCCCCCATCACATTCTCCTGGGGTTCCATCCCAGGCAATCACTCTCTGCTCCCTCAGATTCTCATCTTGATAGTGTCTGCTCTACGCAGTGTGAACTCACGTAGCCTAGTGGCCCATCCAGAGCCCTCTGCCACTGTGAGCGCAGCAACCAACTGTCTAGGTCATGAGCTCAGTCATGCTGCCCTCTGAGATAGTTCCTCCAAAGTCCTAGACTTTCAACTAAACAAAAACAACTATTTCTTAAATCACCCAGAACATTGTTAGGCTTAACAATGGCCGAAGGCCTTTCTTGCCTATTTATTTCAGTAAAGGACAAGACCATGACCTGGGAACCCCAACTGTCTCTTTGCTGGTTGCAATCCTGATGTTACACTTAGTTTTGTCTCAGAAAAAAAAAAAAAAAAAAAAAGATAGAAGGGAAGGCAAGACTCTGTATACTTTTAGAGATCAGTTAGGCCAGCTCCCTAAGAGGCTTATGGTATAAGAGCACTGGGGAAGATAAACAGAAAATAGGTGTACAAGCTACTTTTCTCTTCCTATGATCCAATCCCTGAATAAAAGCAATCTTCAAGAAGAAATGTCTTTGTTTCCCACATGGAAAAGGTACGTGAGGAAGAGCAGCTTCTACTAGTTGAGGCCAGGAACCTGAGATGTCCCGTTTCTATCTCAGCACTCCACCAGGAAGGCAGGGGAACCAGGATGGGTCTATGACCCATAAAACCTGTCCTCACTTCTACCACTGAGGTCATACCTTCTAAATGTTCTACAACCTTCCAGAACAGCACCACAGCTGCAACCAGGAGTTCAAATCCATGAGCCTATGGGGGACGTTTTCCATGGCGATAAGACCTCTGCAGAGGTTCCCTCCCATGGTGCCTCAGAACCCAAAGATGGAATGGTGGACATACCTAAGCTAGAGCTGGAACCTAGGGCACTTCCTCTCCAGCAGCAGAAAGGACTGTCTCAAAGCAGAGGCCAGAAGTCCAGCTGTGGCACTGTGATCCAGCTGACTTCTGAAGCTGGGAAGACATCTTGGTGCTTAAGATCAGTTGCTCCTCCTGCAGAGGGCCTGAACTTGGTTGCCAGTACTCATATTAGGTGGTTCACCACTACCTGTGATCCCAGTTCCAGGGGACCTTATGTACACCTTCCCCTCATCTCCATGGGCACCTACACAAATGGGTGCATGCTAACATGCAGCATGCATGCACACACACACACACACACACACACACACACACACACGTATGCACGCATAAATAAAAACAAAATCTTTAAAGACAAAACAAGGCACAGTTCTGACGACACAAGTGCTGAGGTAGAATCTGGGACTCTGCCCTGGAGGAGTGCATTCGCGAGTGGGCTGGGGTAGGTGGGTCAGGAAAAGAACTATGCTCTGTGAAGGCAAACAGAAGACTTGTGTCCACCGCCATGCCCACTCTTAGCACTGAAGCATTTAGACTTGAGATGAGAAAATGGTTTCCACTTCAGCTCAAGTTATTTGAACCCATGAGAACAAGAAATTAATGAGTCCAGCTGCCTCCATGGAACTGTGCATAAGCCTCTAATTGGTCTAACCTGGCCTTGAAGCATCACCCTGACCTCGCTCCCATCCCATGTGCCCTCCCTGAGACCCCTGACTTTTCTTCTCTGGCAGCCCCAAGTGCTCAGCACAAAGAGGACACTATGCGGTCCCATCTTCTGTTTACTAGAGAACACCTCCTTCACAGGCTAAACGGGTCTCATGGCAGGTCTTTCTGCCTGAACCCATGTCAGATGGAGGGATCTGCACTCTGCTACCGAAGGAGAAGTGTTGTTCGGGGCTTTGATTGTTGGCTTGATCCTTTTCCACAGCCAAGGAGCCCATTGGCAGCACACGCCTGTCTTGGGAGGCTAGTGGGCATCGAAGGAGTGGCAAGGCTAGACCTGAGCTAGTGGCAAGGCTAGACCTGAGCCCCAGACAGGGGTCCTTCTCACAGACGAGGCCTCCTGTTCCCCATCAGGCTTGAATCAGGAAGGTGTTCACTATGCAGACACCTCCGTTCCTAAGGAGGAAGGCCCCAAGATAGGAAACTGAAGAACAGGGAGGTTCTGAGTTTTACCTGTGATGCCAATTCACTCTGGTTCCTGAATCATCAGACCAGGTTCCTCCTCTTCACTGTCTGGAGGTGGTTCTGGAGCGATGGGCTCTCTTTCCTTTGGAGGCTTTGCACCCAGTGTGTAAACTATAGGACCGAGGGTGGCCATCTCTCTCCAGACAAGCGAGTTGCTCTGGGCCTGATGAGGCAGAAGCCTTGAGCTGGGTGACTGTAGTATCTGGGAAGTCAGCAGGCCTCGAATCTTCCTTCCCTGCTCTGAGCCTCTGGCCTTGGGCTACCAGGGGAGGAGGTCGGGATAAGACATCGGCCATTAGAAGGTTCTCTACAATGGAATGCTAGAGACAGAACTCCATTTTCAGAGACCTCTGGAGCCAAGTGTGATATAACTTCAGCTCGCTTACCAAATACTTCCCAGCTGGGAAGAACTGAGCACCCATCACAGGATGTGGTGATGTCCTGGAGATGATGGAATCCACACTGTATCTACATAGATGCTGCGTGCCACCATAGGAGATGTCATCTACATAACGGCGTCCTTGGGAGGACATTCTAGCCTCTCACTCCTTTGGACTTGGACAGTTGTTCTTCAAGCTCACTGCAGCTGGATCTTGTGGTTGTAAGACTCTGAAGCCATTTGATCTGAGACCACCCTAAAGGGTGCATCTGTGTAGCCAACGCCACCTGTTTAGGGCCTGAGGAAGCAGCATGCACGGAACTGTTTAAGTGACTCTGTAGTATCTACTCCCGATGCGTTTCACCCTCACAGACCCCTTTTGAGTGACCCTCAATTTCCAGAAAGCACCAAGTCTTCAGTCTGTGTCCTTTAGTTAGGCGGCTCTTCTTGAACGTGCTCGGTTCTGAGGAGAGTGTTTCCACAGCTAAGTGGTATCCTTTTGCTTTTATCCACAAAGTTCTTCAGGATTTACATCCTTAAAAGATTAAGCATCCCCAGGAGAAAATTAAGCTGTCTTTTTTTTTTTTTTTTTCAGTCTTCAAGAAACCTGTTTCCTTTATAGAAAGCAAGCATTTAGTCTGTTGCTCTAAGTAATACTTTGTTACTACTTAAAGGATTCCAGGCCTTTTTTGTCAAAACCACTTGGGAATGTTTTTTGTCACTGCTCCTGCTAAGCAACCCAACCAGATGGTTTCCCCAACTCTCTCCAGTCCAAACCTCAGCTCAGGAACTGGGCGGGGACTCAATAGATGACTTGGAACCCTCACCTGCTATGGGACATCAGGAGTCCATGGTGTGTGACCTGCACAGTTTTACCAGGGTACCTTCTATAAACTGCCTCCTGGAAACCTTCTAGATTGGAGAGGGCCCCCATCACCTACATCCAATGTTTTCCTTGGGTGATTTTGATGTATTTGAATTTGAAAGTCCCTGCATTAGGGACTTGGGACCCTAGGCTATGGTGAGTGCTAAGGCTATACATCACAAGGAACATAATATAGATGTGTGCAGTGTGCTCTAGACTGCATAGGTGTGTGCTCTAGACTGCATAGGTGTGTGCTCTAGACTGCATAGGTGTGTGCTCTGGACTGCATAGGTGTGTGCTCTAGACTGCATAGGTGTGTGCTCTAGACTGCATAGGTGTGTGCTCTGGACTGCATAGGTGTGTGCTCTAGACTGCATAGGTGTGTGCTCTGGACTGCATAGGTGTGTGCTCTGGACTGCATAGGTGTGTGCTCTGGACTGCATAGGTGTGTGCTCTGGACTGCATAGGTGTGTGCTCTGGACTGCATAGGTGTGTGTTATGGATTGTATGGCTGTGTGCTATAGACTGTAAAGGTATGTGCTATATGCTAAAGATGAGATAGACATGTGCTACAGACACTAGGCAAAATGTCTACCTACATTCCAATATTACTAGAAGACTTGAGAAAGCATCAGGCTTACCTTCTCCCTTCAACTACAGGCAAGGTTAAGTTACAGAGCTGGTATACATGGGGGGGGGTGAGAAGAGGGGTTCGTAGGGCACAAGGCTGTTTAACTAGAGATTTCTCAGGAAAATGCTCTAAGCCACAGAATGCTGCCATTCTCTGAGGCCTTGCAGCCCACTCCAGAGTGACCACACACTATCAGGCAGATTGATTTTTGGAGTGGCTTAGAATTTCCATTGATTATGAAAATGCAGGGGGTCTGCAAAGCTAGAATATCTAACAATCAATTTTGCAGCTCATCCTCAGTTAACAAATAGGGTGCAGGAAGGAGTCAGACAAGGGGAAGATGGATGTGGGTCTTCTGGAAATACAGCCAAAAAACGAGGTTGTCAAAAGCTTAATGCCTGCACCAGGTGCTCCCAATGCCAAATAACTCGAATCTTCAGCACAGATAGCTCCAATTTAAGCCGACTGCTGTCTGGACCAGGTTGGAAACAGGTGTGAGGGGGAGAAGCCACCATAGAGACATTGGCGTTTTCCTTTATTAATTGTATGTTTTTCCCTCTAATGCCAGCCTGCGTCACCCATTTAAAAGTCCTGTTTGTTTTTGCAGGCATTTACAGAGACACAGAAAAAAAGATTGTTGTCATGGAAACAGCAGGTGCAGAAGCTCTTTCGGTCTTTCCCTCGGAAAACCCTTCTAGACATATCAGGATATCGACAGCAAAGAAAGTATGTTGAGATTTTTGTTCTTTGTAATACATGGTGGCTTCCCCAGTGCCTCGCTGGCTGCCTCAGTTCTAGGCGGGAATACGGCAGGGCATCAGTCCTCGTTCATGAGGACACCCCGTGGAGAGTCCCAAATCACATTGCCCGAACAGGCTGTGGTTGGAGAAAGGCTGGTAGGAAGAACCTTCCCACAGGAAGAGCTGAATCGGAACATCTGGACCTCGGTACTCATGGTCAGAACGGTGATCCTCGACTAGGTGTGAGAAGCATGAGCTCATGATGTAATGAGTGCCAGCAAAAGTCAGGGGCAGGATTGAGCCACAAAGCAGGGCTCTGAAAGGACCTGAGTGTGATCTTCTATCAGTACCTTAAGTGGTAGTGTAATGCCTTTCTCCCTTCTAGCTGCAGACAAGCTAATTATAGTTGGTGGCAGGGTGAAGAGCCCAGTGCTCGTCTATTTTGGTCTGAGCTGCAGTCTAATAGCGGGGCAGGACCATTCTTGATTTTTCATAGTAGCTCAGCTTCTTGGATGCAGTTAAAAATAAGCCTGGTCACACTTCAGAACATGTTACCTTAATATGGCTGTAAATCGAGAGACCAGGTGCATGGGAACTATGAAGTGAAGGTTAAGTTATCATAGAAATGAAGGAAAATAGGGGGGTTGGCTTAAGCATGAACAAGATAGAGAGAATTTGAGAATAAGGAAGCGATCATGTCAATATCCTACAGAGAACCGCCATTTTGTGTTACGTTCTCAAACATAAACAGATAAATATTCATCTCTTCACTTGCACCTAACAGGTTCTGAAATTCATTTCTCAGTGCACGTACAGAAGCTGTGTTGTTAAATTGGGGGGGGGGGGAGGATGGGGGTAGTGACTCATTTGCATAAGTGTGCCTTACCACTTGAAGGAAATAAGGCCAGCTGGAGTTTGTGGAATGTCTTCATGACAGATTTACTTAAAAATTAAGATGCTATCACATTCCACTACACAGCACTGTTATTTATTATGCAAACATTTAGATAGCACATGCCCAGTGGTTTCTCAGCACTAAAAATATATTCGTTCATTCCCTCCTCACAACAAGCCTATGAAGTAGAACTGCTATTATTAACCTTAGTTTACAGATAAATTGATTGGCAGAGGCATCCAGGATATGGAGCAAGCTGGACAATGCTGGGCTCCTTACCATCGCAGAGCGACTGCTCTGGTCTCAGGCTAATGCACAGAGAGGATATGCCTGCAAATTGATACTACTGCCACCTCACCACCTCCAGCCCTTGGGGGTTGTCAGCTCTGATGGGCTTGCAGATCAGTCCTGCATCAGTGGCCTGGATACAAGGCAAGACCTGCTCCTCAACTGCCTTGTGCTGCCGCCAAGCACCCCATTTCTATGGGTGATTCCCAGGTGAGAAGGTCTCCAGCTCCTGTTGCAGTACCAGACCCTAGAGGAAGTCATTCTGAAGTAGAAGTTGAAGATACCCAGCTTTTAAGCTCCTCTCACCAACAACCCATCCCGTGCCTCTGCCTTGTGCATCCTTGATCCACACCGGAGAGCTCTGCTGAGGGAGAAGCATAGTCAGAGCCTCTACAGACTGTTATTAGTGCATGCTAGGTTAGGGCCAGCCTGAGGTCTGCCAGGTCGGAGTCTTTGTGTTGACTAGATAAGAATGAATTCATCCACCAATTGTGGATGTTCAAAAAGATGGCGCCAAAGCCATGAAACACATTCCGCTCTTCACATTACCTCTGGGATATTTTTACACTGTTAATTTGTTTTTGAAAAACCGTTTCTCCCATACAAAAGTAACCGCAGGCAAGCCCCTGCTTGAAACTATCTCACAAATCCCAAATTAATTGCTTCTTATTAATGTTATTTTTATCAAAGTTTCAAGGAAACTGTATACATTTCAAGGAAAGAAAATCAGGTAGACTCGGGGAAACCAGAGAAGTTGAGGCATACAGGCTCAGAGGGGGCGGGCCCGAGAATGGGAGCTTAATTTGTTCTTTGCATAATCATTTCCTTAAGCTGAGTGGACCTAACTGACCTCAGAGTTCACTCCAGCTGTCGGGCAGCGGCTCTCCGCAAACCTGGCTTTGAAAAATAACCTTTGAGGACACCACAGTTGTATTCCACCAACAGGAAAAAGGTGGCCTCTCAAAATTCTGCCTCCACTATGCTGTAACCACCACCATCACCACCACCACCACCACCACCCCAGACCCTGGAATATTCTGGGCTTTACTCCCTTCTGCAAAACAGCTGATTTCTAACTCTTGGGACTCTCAAGGTTCTCCATTTCTTCAACGACTGTCCCTAACAGAGCCCTCTGCCCATTATGTAGCTAGAAAATACAGTCTTGATCCAGGTCTGAGTTTTGATTTTCTTGGGCAGTCCCAGCACTTGGGTGGTTGAGGCAGGAAGATAGTTTGAGGCTAGCTTGTGCTACATAGTGAGACCCTGTCTCAAATTTTTACAAGCTACAGTGTTGCTTTCGTAGAAGAACAAATCATTTTAACACAACACTCATCCACTACTGTTTTGCATGCTAGGTTAGGGCCAGCCTGAGGCCCTATGAAACAGCCTTCTAAAGTCCCAGCCAAAGAAGGAAGTGAGAAAAATCTGTCCACACTAAATAAAGGGTTTGGGGGAGTCTTAGCAGATACTGATCATCTATCTGGCAGGTGGCCCAAATCCTGACTTCAGAAGCTAGAGGGCCAGTTCTCACCAGCTGAGAGCAGAAATCCCTGCTTGCTGCTACTTTTTCAAGTTACCTCCCTGGGGTCTCTGATTTCATGGAATCACTCTGAGCTCGCCTCACCCTAATTTTCAGTTTTCAATGAGGAAAGGGAAGATAAGATAAACAAAGAGACCAAGAACCCAAGAGAAGAAGAACCTCCTCTTCTGAATGGAATCTAAATCACCCTTCTTGGCCACAAACGCCTGGAAGAAGATGGACTTCCTAGATTCCTTTCCTGAACCTTCTCTCCCTAAGAAATTTAGGAACTCTAGGAGCTTTTGCACTGCCACCTCAGACGCCACCTCCCCCAACCCACACACAACCATCTCTGGCTCCGGAAGTAACTGCTGTGAAGGACCCCCTGGACCTCCACCAGCTAAGCTAAGTCAGCTCATCTGCAGGGGCTCCTCACAAGCTTGGGGAAAACTCCCCAGCTTAGCAACCAAGCAACTCTGCTCCATCTAGTGGCCGTTGCCCACAATGCACGTCCTCTCCACCCTCCTGAATAACTAAAGCTGCCTGACTCCCTTGGAAAGAATGTGCCGGTTCCTGAAGCCTCCCAGAACCCCGGGGCTGGTGGAGGCTTCTCCGCTGAGCTCATCCGACCCCACTGGGAGCAGTCTCCTGCGTGGACCTGAAAAGCAGAGCCTTGCCAGCCCTAGTGAGGCCCTCCCTGCAGGAAAGGCCTGGGGAACGAGAAAACGAAGAGACGGGACTATCCTAGGTGTGTATGGAGTCCTCCACACACACACCAGTGGCCTCTCATTTGGAGAAGTATCACGATGGCCTTTCAAACAGCATTTGCTGTGCAAAACGCTGACTCCTTGCCTCAGGCCTGGGACATAAGGGGCTGAGGAAGACACATATACAGTCCTTTCTTACAGAGCTTATATTTCAATTGGGTCCTCCATCCAAGACTGCTTACAGACAACCTGATCAGAAATGAACCGTGTCATAATAGAAGGCGCACCAGAACGGAATCAGATCCAGTTCTGATACTGACTCTACTATTTTGCTTTGTGGCTTCTTGAAAGGCACCATGCCCTCATGCACAGACCCACAGGTTGGACCAGACAAGAATAGAAGACAGAATATTTGGGCTCCCCTTTTGAGTTCATATTTGAGTGCTGCCCCCTGCTGGCTGTGTGGCGATGGCAAAATTCTCGAGCTTTCTGGGTTTTTCTAGCTGTAAAGATTAGGAAGCCTACTTCATAGGGCTGTAGTGTGGGTTAAGAGTAGTGTGCAAACTCCAACATCTAGCATGTGCTGTTGATTTTAGATACTGGGTACAGTTTCAATCATAGCCAATTATTGGCACCCCCAAAACCTCTTAACTGTTAGTCCCAAAGAGGCTGGAGCATGCCAGAACCTCTGGATCCCTTCTCTTTGCTCTCACAGTCGTGGCTTTGGGCAGTCCAACTCCCTCCCGACAGCCAGCTCTGTGGGCGGCGGCATGGGTAGACGGAACCCACGACAGTACCAGATCGCATCTCGGAACGTCCCTTCTGCCCGCCTTGGTCTCTTGGGCACCAGTGGATTTGTCAGCTCCAACCAGCGCCACACCGCTGCCAACCCCACCATCATGAAACAAGGAAGACAGGTTGGTTCTGCTCTGGGAAGCAGGGAGTTTGACCAAGCTCAGGGGCTGAGGCTTTTAAAGATGTCCCCAAACCGGACAATTTCCAGAATGGAAAGAGATGACCCCGGGGGATCTAAACCTGGGGGATAGCTGAGCCTATGCTTCCCAGGTAACCACTGTTTGTGTTGTTTCCCTGGAGACAGAAAAACCCATGGCTGTTGCTTGGGAAAACTAGTGCTACATTAATCTCTGGGACCCTTGTACACAGGCATGCAAGGGCTACTTCTGCTTGATCTTTACCCTGTCCCAGCATACCCCATCACCGTCCAAGTCTGCTTGGGCATTTAATAAGCTCCCTTTGACTTTTTCCTCACAGTCCCAGCTGCAATGGTGAGTCCACAGGATTGTTTGAGAGGCTGTCCCTTGCTGTGAGAGTGACAGTGACCTCTCTGCCCCCTGAGCCCAACCTTGCCTTTCCCTGAATGTTCGTTCCCTCCACCCCATGGGGCAGTAGAGGTTGGCCTTAGGACTGGGAACATACAAGCAGGCCCAATGAGAGGTTGGCTTTAAAACAGAAAGGCTTCACCAGGAGGAGGCTGGTGGCATTCCTTCCCAATGGGAAAGGCATGTCTGAGAAGCCCCGATGTCAGTTCTAGGCGCGGTCACTACAGGACACATGAGCTGCGTGATACAAGCCTATTGCCAGTACTGAGTCTTCTTTTCTCCTCAGTGTGGAGTAAATTTGGGGACTCTCAAAAAAGAAAATCAAGCAAGAGCCCTAAACTCATTGCACTGTTTGCTACAAGTGTTTCTAAGACACCCTGCCCCCTTTAAGAAATAGAGTAAAAAGACTTCTGGAGATGGGGAGAGGGAAAAGGTGGCCGGGATGAGTTCAAGCTTAAAGCAGGGCCTGGGAATGAGCATCAAATGGGCCGGTCTAAACCATCTATCCGTGGTGGGTGGCATGGCCCCTTCCAAAACTCTCCTGGGTTACCTGTCTCCCGAGTTCCAGCTGGGGCTCTACTTCCCCACAGGGTCTGGACTAACACCCTCTTGTATGTCCCTCTCTAGAACCTCTGGTTTGCCAACCCTGGGGGCAGCAACAGCATGCCCAGCCGCACCCACAGCTCTGTCCAGAAGACCCGCTCGCTGCCCGTGCATACTTCCCCACAAAACATGCTGATGTTCCAGCAACCAGGTAGGGCCTGCCCGGCTAGCACACAGTCCCTTCCCTCTCTCTCCCCTGACGCAGGAGGGAGGCCAGGATGCCAGAATAGATGCCCTGGTGACCCAGCCGGAAAGTGCTGAGCCTCAACTGTCACCACACATTCTTTAGAGCTGCCGAAAGCCTTTCCTTTTTTAAACCATGCCTTGCCAGCATGAGCAGAGACTGCCTAGCGGGAAGTCAGAGCCTGAAGTCCCAGCACTGTTTGCAATCTGACAGGGATATTTCTGATACCTGTCAGATATCTAGATTCCTAGATTGATTAAAACAGTGATAGCTATCCCTGGAAGAGATCTGTGTGGAAGGGGGGGGGGGAGGGAGAATGTGTGCAAAGAGAGGATAAGACAATGAAAAAGAAAAACTTGAATGTTGGGGTCGCTGTGGAATTGCATTGGAAAACAGAGCCATTGTTCCTTGATTCAAGAGTAACTTGACAGAGTGGATTCAAGGCCAGATAGGGACACATGGTCTCAGTCACCGTGCCTCCTAATAGAAGCTACCTGAATTCCATACAGCAAACAGATCCTTGAAACTTCCCTCTGTGCAGGCACTGACTCTATAATCCAGGCATGCACAAAACCACCTAAACCATGGCTACATCTATCAAGATGCCCCCATCCCCAAGGACTAAACAAGAGATGCATCCTGTGTTTGGGTAGCCTCAGCCACACCTCACAGCCTGGAGCCCTGTGTCCCAGAAGCAATTGTTTACAAGGCTTCTGATTTCAGCGTTCCTGCAAATCTAGAGTATTAGAACTCTAGAATATCCTAGGCTTTTCTTTTCCCTCCCACCCCTCATAAAGATTTTTTTTCTTAGATGTTGCAAACCCCTCCTTGAGGTCTTAAATCCCTCATAATGGCCAAAGCTCAGCAACAATGCCTACTTCCGGTTTCCTTGTCGTTGATGACCTGCTGACCTAACCAAGGGTTCTCTCCTGGCTCGGCCCACTCACACTCAGCACATTCTAGGTGACTCCTCTGTGACATGGCCATGAAGGGTGAGGCAGGTCAGCCCATGACCCAGAACCCCTCAGTGAGGAGACAGGAAGCTGTGGAAAGTCTCTACTAAGGGTCTCCTTGGACCCTTCAAAAAATCTCCTTGGCCTTCGCTAGGCTTCCAAGTGCACTTCCTGCTAACCAGTGACTTTGAAAGCTGGTCTTGCTTCTCAGCTTCCTTCACAGAAATGCCTCTCACCTCCAGGCCAGGCCAGAATGGACCTGAGAGGTGGGATCTGGATGTGGGCCTTTCTAGTCAGAGGAACCCCACCTGGTCAGCCATAGGGTCTTCTTGGGCTTATGGGTAGGTGCTGAGACTGGACTTGGAGGATTATATCAGCAAGACAGGATGTGGATTTCATCTTTATACAGCTAGGAAGGAGTAAACATGAGCATAAAATGAATGGAGATGGGAACCCCCAAATGCTTGTCTGGGGTACAAGGTACGTTTTTCTCCTGGCTTCTTAACATGCATAAGCATCCACTTAAAATCATGCTCCCAAACCCTGAAAACTACCACAAAGTCTAAAAAAGCACTGACTTTGTGAACTTTAAAATAATTGCCTTACAAAGGAAGACCACCTCTGGAGAATATTGAGAAGCCTCCAGGTGTGTAACCAGTCACCTTGCTCAGCTCTGCCGGTGGCGGGTCCCTCTTTCCTACGCTGCACAGTCAGGACCTTCCGAACACCACCTGTGGTGGCTTTCGGCTTTATTTCCACCTGGACAGGCGTCAAGTATGCCTTGGTTCCATTGGGAAGGCCAGCAAATCACTGCTGACTCTGGCTGGCCACTGGGATGAAGAGGAACACTCAGCAGGGCCTCCTGGAGTTAGGGGGACAAGGTCTGAGACACCCAAGCAACCTAGAGCTCAGCAAACCTGTGGCACGCAGCAAGAATGCCACACTGCCCAGAGGTGGAGTTCTTTCCCACCTAGAAATCAAGCTCCTCTCCAATTGCTTGGAGAGTGATCCTTCCTTTTGGAAGCAGTTCTGTTTCAGTTGAGCCAGGCTCAGTTGCCCTTGGGCTTCAGTCAGAAAAGATCTTAGGGTAACCAGTTGTTTAGAGGCCATTGAAGGTTCCTTACTTGCCAGGAGGACCAACAAGAAGGAGCAGCAGGGCCCAGAGCAGGCTTTTCCACAAGAAAACCACAGGCGGGGTAGAACTCGAAAGCCTACATTCTGGAAACGGCACCCTTCACTTTGCACAGAACCACATACAAAGAAAGCTCTCCTGAACCAGAGTACCTGTGTGCAAGATCGTGAGATTGTACCTTTCAACAGCACCATCTCACCGAGTGACACCTACCTTATACATCAAACATCCCCTATGTACTGGCTTGTGACTGGGGCCTCCCTCCTTAGAGCACTGCATACCTAGAAACATAACCCTCTGAACTGTGGTCCTTCATTTCCTTCTCAGTATAATGCATTTAAAGAGAATGAGGACAGGAAGGATGTCACTAGTATCCTGAGTCCACTAGGGGAATGAAAGGGACTACTGTGCAGAGACAGAGGCCAGATTAGGGGTCATTCAAAGTATGTGATGGGTGTTGTTCCCCACCTTTCAGCTGTGCTTTAGAGACAGGAGGTGAGGGAAGTGGTCAGTGATTCAACTTTACCCCAGCCAAGAACGAAGCTGGGCAAACCCCACTTCCTACTCTGAGAGTCCACCTGGGCAAAATGGCCCTCTTCCCTATCATCTGACCTAACGTTACATAGATGTGTGGGTCCCAGAGAATGGCTGCAGCACAAGCTCCCCACCTGTATCCCCTGCCACCGCCAGCAGCAACATTTAAGGTACAGTGTGGCCACGAACATTTCCCTGTGATCAGCCTTCCCACCCCGCTGGTTTTCTCTATCCTGCCTGGGCTAGATCTTTTTCTTATTGCCACCTCCCCTTTTCTTCCTTATTCTGAGTCCTGTGCTCCTCCAGCAGTGAGGAACACACTTGTAAACACACAAGTGAAAGGCCCATGTAGCTGTGTAGCAAGCAGGCTAGGCAGTCAGCTGCAAGGTGGGTCACACAGGTCTCTTAGAGTGCCCAGCCTGTTGCATATTCTCAAATCTGGGTGGAATCGTGCCTCACAGACAGTACTGTAAAACTGCATGTGACACTCAGCCCAGTGGAATTTCTGCCTGGAACAAGCCAGCTGAGTTTTTAAAGGACTCTGACAGAAGTCCCCTTAAAGAGATGGCCAGCAGCTCCTTTCCAGAATCTTTTGAGATTACCGTGCTCTGTACATGCGGGACTTCTGAAAAGGCACATTTAAGTCACAAGTTGGCTCACTGGTTACGAGTCTTACTGCTCTCCTAAAACACTTGAGTATGTTCCCACTGCCAATGCTAACACCACCACCACTGCCACCACCGGCACCATCAATCACCATCTGGTGGCTCACAGCCTCCTGTATCGAAAGCACCATGGCATCTATGCCCTCGTTTGGCCTCCGTGGGCATCTGTACACATGTGGCATATACTCACACAGACATACACATTACATAATTACAATAATCTTTTCTTTTTCAGTTTTGAGTCCACCTTAACCCTTAAGCCATAACCTTCAGAATCCTCACCAAACTCTAGACTAACCTAGTGATAAGAGAAAACAGAATTCCTGGTACAGGTTTAATATTTGTTATCCAGGGTGTTTAGGACCAGATGTGTTTCAAATGTCAGAGTTTTTCAAATTCCAGAATATTTGCATAAACTTCACCCCAATCTGAACGCCTGAAATGCACCCAAATCCAAAGTATTGGTAGCGTGTGTCCACATGGAAAGGTTCCAGCTTTTTGGCTTTTACCAGCAGCTCTGAGTGGCGATCCCAGGGAAGAAACAGACTTCCTGGAGACAACAGTGAGAAGGTTCAAGCCAGTCCTTACTGTTGCCTTGCTGAGCGCTTGCAGCCCTGTGATGCCTCTGAGACCTGCATGCTAACATGTACCTACCAACCTGCAGCCTGATTGTCCTCTGGAGCTAAATTTAAGGAGGGCTCTACCCACCAAGCAGCACATGACTGAAGGATGTTAACTTGAGACAGAAGCCCTCAGCTATCTGATCAGCCTCTATCTGATATGTGCGGCAAGACACCATCGGTCTGTTTTCATCAAGCCCACAATTAAAAAGTCACACTGTTAAGGTTCTCTGCGGCATGAACATATGGGCTTCACCAAGACTTGGAATTCTTCAGCACTGCTCTGTGAGTGATAGGGGAACGTGTCAGAGCGAAGAGTGGAGACAAACATTCAAACAAACCAACTTCCCACCTAAAAGAGCAGCCACAACGAGACTCTGGGGCTGAGAGCCCTGTGTTTTTCAGCCTCCTTCCTGGAAACACGCAATCCTGGGCTTGGAAAATGGCATTTTGCTGCGTGTTGGCAAGAACGCCTGCAGCTGAGACTCTTCTCTCCAAATGTCGAGCGTCTTTATTTATCCAAGTCTCTCCACAGTGTTTGTTTAAAGGGGAGCGCTAGAGAGTAAACGCACCCTTCCAGTGAGCATATGGATGACTATAATTGCTGAAGTTTGTTTTTTTTCCCTTTCCGTATTTGCTAACTAGCTATATATAAAATTCTGTTTCTATTTTATAGGTTTCACACCCCAAAGGCTGCTAATTTTTGCGTGCATATGATTTTCACATGAATGGATGAAAATGCAAAAATACTCTTCCCCTGGTATGGTCTAATTGCCCCAGCCCTTCCCTTAGCAGCAGCTCCTAGGTGGGCTCAGGAGAGACTCCTCCCATCCTCTCTGGCTCCCACCTTCCCCAGAAGCCTCAGGGGCCTCCATCCACTCAGGAGTTGGCCCTGTTGTCTTCCAAACCTCATGGATGTTGCAACTTGCCACAGAAAGGTCACTGTCTGCTGCTTGGTACGTTTCATATTGACCAGTTCTGCAAGCCCTTCTCTGAGAACTTGAAAGGATGAAAATGGCATCTGCCTCTGTCTGAATTGGCTGACGAAGGCGGGCACAATTTGCAGGAGAAGAGCTCTTAAAAAAAAAATGTTTTTTAATGATTGTATGTGTGGTGGGGGGCCAGGGGTACACCTGGCTTAGCATGAGTGTGGAGGTTAGAGGATCAGTTTCAGGGGTCAAATTTAGAGTGCAACAAGCCCCTGTAATCGCTGAGCCATCTGGTCTACCCAAGAAAGATGTTAATGTATAGCTGATTAAATAAAACAAATATTCTAGTCTAGCCATTGATTTCAACTTGTTTTCTCACCAATCACCAGCACTTGTTCCCTCAACCATGCACTCTTGTTGAAAGGAGTGAAAGAGCAAACAGCCTACCCTTTCCCACACATCCCTTTCCCACTGCCAGGTGGAAATAAATCCCAAAGGAAGGAACCACTTCCCAAGGTCACATAGGGAAGTAATGGCAGCATTGGGGAGGTCCAGACACTGGAACACACCTCTTGCCAGCACATGCTGAAGGTCTTCTTTCTGCCTCTGTCCACTGGATGTAGTCATTATTGGTGGCTGGTGGTCAAAGAGAGAGATTTAGGAAAGCCAGATCTAGACAGTCAAACTGCTGTTGCTGACTCCAAGATGCTTCTAGGTGCTTAGAGGCAGCCCAAGGTTCCACATGAGGAGGGATGGAGTTCCCAGCCAGAAAAAGGAGGCCCCAAGAGCTTCCTTCCACTGGGAGAGGGAACAGTAGTGCCTGAAGGTAGAGGACACCCAGAGGCTGGAGAGTCATGTATTGTTTGTGGCTGTGTGGAGCTGATGACCCCTTCTTGCACTGGAAGACATGGGTGTTCTCCTAGCCCTATGTTTCTTACCTAGCTTTGATTAGCTACCAGTACTCTTGAGCATCATTGGGGACTGAGTTTGTTGGGCAATAAAGGAGCTGGCATAGCAGAAGTATCAACATAGTCCCTCACTCAAAAGGAGGATGTACTGGGTTGGGTGTATGGTACCTGCCCCTCGCCATAAAGCAGAATCTCACAGGCTGGGTTCCAGACTCAGTGACTATTGCTAAACCACACCCCCAAGGACATGAGCCCTAATCTAGGAGGGGCAGATGCATGAAACATCTGGTATTGATGATATAAAGAAAGAAAAGACAAAAAGAATGTTAGAGGAAGGTGATTTCAAGAAGACAGTAGAGGTTGCAGTAATGGCTCCATGGTTAAGAGAATTTACTGCTCTCTCAGAGGACCCAGGCTCAGTCTGCAGTATCCTTTGCAGGCTCCTTACATGACCTAACTCCAGCTCCAGGGATCTGATGCCCTTCCTTGGACTCTGTGACTACTGAATGCATATAAACAAAGCAAAACAAAACAAACATAAATCTCTGGGACTGGAGAGAGCTCAGTGATTAAAAGCAGTGGCTGCTCTTCGAGCGGACCTAGCACCCATATGGCAGCTTACAACTGTCTGTAACTCCATTTCCAGGGGATCTGACACCCTCACACAGAGATGCATGCAGGAAAACAAAACAAATGCACAGACAAAAACAATGCACAAAAGGTAAAAAATAAGTTTAAAGAAGAGGAAGAGGAAAAAGAAGAGGAAGAGGAGGAGGAAGAGGAGGAGAGGAGGAAAAGAGGAAGGAGAAAAAGAAGAAAGAAGGAAAAGAAAGAAGAAGAAGGAGGAGAAGAAGAAGAGGAGGAGGAGGTAGAGGAAGAAGAGGAGGAAGAGGAAGGAGGATCCTAAATTATGGAGTTAAGGAAAGATCAAGCTAGGGAACACTTGTGGGCTGACACTGAGGCAGGGAGAATGGCCATGCAAAGGCTCTGCAGAGCAGAGGGCTTTCAATGGAGCAGAGGAAGAGGGAATGTTACAAGGACAGGCTGTAAGGAGGCCTTACAGACCATTGCTTGGGTTAGTACTTAATTTTGTGAGAAAGCCATCACAGTGTCCAAGCAAGAGTGACTGGGACTGGCTATTTTAGTCATGAGTTTGCTTTCAGCTGCCTATGACCACAGTGGGCTCCCTGTCTAACAGACCTGAGAAGTGGTTACTCATCATGCTAGCCCTGGAGGTCCCCTTCAGCCCTCCTAAGCAGAGGCACACTAGACACCTGTCCGGGAACCAGGTGACTTCATGGATACTTTCTCCTTGTCTTGGGAGTCCCACTAATCAAAATACCCTTTTTTTCCTGCAGAATTTCAGCTTCCCGTGACTGAACCTGACATCAACAATAGGCTGGAGTCCTTGTGCCTCAGTATGACGGAGCATGCCCTGGGAGGTCAGTATGTCCTCCCCACACACCTGGGGAAGCTTGGGGGAATGGGAAGGAAGTAAGGTGGTCTGACAAGACAGGAAGAGAGCCGCTGTGAGGTACCACGGGCCCCTTCTCTGCAATCTCTATGTTCGTTCCTTTTCTGGAAGATGAGTCAGGGAACTAGAGGCCAGAGAGACCAACACCATCCCCCAAGCCCTGGAAGCTCCATCCCTCAGTACACACTGGAACCCCACAGCAGTGGTCCCAGCCAAATGCAGGAGCTGAAAGCTCAGGCACACACAAGGCATGGCTTCCAATGGGAGCATCCCCCAAGGCATTGGATATGTTCCCTCTCGGCACCGGATCCACCAGTCTGGGCCAAGCATATCCCAACATGCTCTAAAAATAGAATTTTTGAAACAAAGATCCCTGCTTGTTTTTCTAGCTGCCTGTCGCAAATGGCTTGTGTGACGCCGGAGCCCCAAGCTATCTGAGTTGTCCTTTGCCATGTGACGGGCACAAGTTGCACACACTCACATGCCCAAATTAGAGCCAGAAACATGCTTCCTAAGTCAGATGCCCCCTGATCTCATCAGTCTGACCTGCAGTCCCTGTTATGCCTGTCCTGGGGGCTTCAGTGCCCTCCTGGGCCCAAGCTCAGGGGTCTTCCCAGCCCTGCACATTTATGGAGAATTGGCGGGAACAGAAAAGTTAAGATGTCTACCCTCCCAGCCACCCATTTCTGTACTCCTCTTCCTCATAAGTCTCTAGCTCACAGAGAGGCTGCCATGAGCCTTTCCAACATTCCCAACTCTTCTGCATGGATGTGCTTCTCTGCCCTGGAGATGGGCCACCTGAGATATGAACCATTGCCACACCAAGGGCCCAGCTGAGCATCCTTTGTGAGACAACCAGGATCAGAGTGACCAGAGAGATGGAACAGAGATAGAGAGGCTAATGGATAGAAAGGCTGATGTCACCTACTGCTCCTGAAAGCTGAAAGGATCCCCAGGATCCTCCGCCTTTGGCTTCTAGATGTTTAATCTCTGTATGCTAAGGGTTATGTGAAATAGTCTTTTCCTGAAACCAAACAGGAAACAAATATTCTGGTGGGACAGAGAGAAGGATTGGAGCTCCCCCAGCTGACTTAACTGTCAGGGCGGAGCCCAAGGGCCCTGGAGCTATCATGACTCTACAAGGCTTCTGATAAAACAGAAAAGCTCCAGGGAGTCCTGTTTGCAAACCACTGTTACATCCGATCCTGGTTGTCTCACAGCATCTCTGGGAGCTGTCACCAGCTCTTCTTCCTGCTATGTCAACAGCCCCTTGGTAAATAATGGGAGACCACCCAAATAAGGACCCACAAACTATGGTGTAGCCATTCAGTGGTAGAAGTGCCCATAAACACACCAGTGGGATATCTACAGCCCAGTGTGTTGCTGCCCCTCAGCCACTAGGCTGCCTGGGGAGCCTGGTGCCTCCCACTGCCTCTGAGAGTCAGCAAGGAAAACTGACCTTTCCCTGCAGGGCCTGGTGGACCTCAGATAACTGGCATTTGGAAGCTCTTATCAAATGGTTAAGTACTGCCATTATCATCATTATCGAAAATGCCAAATACTCTTTATTCAGGGGAAGTTTTCACTGAACAGACCTTTTTCTATTCTTCTATTTTCACAGAATATCTCTTGGAATTGATGGGTTTTTCCCTAATGTTCTCATCTTGTTAATCTCCTAAACCTTTTTATTGCTGTTTTTTTTTTTTTTTTTTTTTTTTAAATAATCCCCTCTTATGTGTAGCCTCCTCCTAAACCATTTCAGGAGCAGAGCATGCAAATCGAGTTGAAGGTGGACTGGCCTCCAGTACAGGAGCACTGTGGTCTCCAGCTATGGCAGTGTCTGTATGGACCAGCCTTTTCCAGGTCCCAGGGAAGATAGCCTTGCTGGGGACATCATGTAGACAAATTAAGTCATTTTATATGAAGGCCAATGGCAAGAGGAAAAGCACAGTAGCAGTTTCTCTGGGGAAACAGCCCAGTGGGCAACAAGCTTGCTCACAAACATGAGGACCTAAGTTTAAATCCCAGAATGCATGTAAAAAGCCACATGTTGTAGCATGTGCTTGTAATCCCAGCACTAGGAAAGCGGACACAGGCGGCTCCCCAGAGTTCTCAGGGTAGCCAGCCTAGCCACATAAGTGAGCTCCAGGTTCAGTAGACTGTCTCAAAAAATAAGATGGAGAAATAATAACTAAGGAAGGCACCTGATGCTGACCTCTGACCTCCTCGCACACAGACACACACACACGTGCACATGTGCACATACATATGCAAATAAGAACTATAAAATGAAGGAAGGGAAAAAGTTCCTGTGCTGTGACTCAGGGATGCAGGGGGAGGGCACTACATCATCCATATCCCAGATGACCATCCACTGTGGTCCACAGTGCCAACTTAGAGATGCTTCTGATGTCTCTGCTCTTCTCTGTTTCCTTGGTAACTGCTGCCCTTGCTTGTTGAATTCCCCTTTTCTCTTAGCCTTCCTTTCCTCTCTTCTCTCCCTGAGGCCCCTGCAAAAGGACACCCAGGTAGAGGGTTGTGAATCTGTCATCTGGCTCTCTGGGTTTTGCCTATGCTGTGTGACCTAAGGTGTTCAGAAAAGATGATCCTCCAAGCCCCTTATAGAAGGGCTCTGGGAGCTACAGAAGGAGGCTGCACTGTTAGAGTCAGAGGCCTATACTAAGAGAAAAGTACACAGCCCTTCCTCAGGGGTTCTGAAGTTCACGCTCCCCCTCCTCTTCTGCTCCCTTCCTCCTCCACCCCTTCCCTAAGCTTTACCATCCCCACTGTCACAGATGCAGAAACTCTATGCAAATTATTTTCTCAAGGCGCTAGGATGGCATTTATTGCAGCGGTAACTATAAAACCCATGGTGCTTGCCTGTGCGTGACACCCCCTGAAGCTGTCAGTGTACAGCTTTCTCGGCTGAAAATAGGAAGCCCGGTTTTCCTTGGAAGATATGTCCCATGGTTAAAATTCAAGCCTTGGACTTGAGCTAGTTGAGATTTTTACACTTCTTGCTCCTCACTTTCACAGCTATGAAGATTTAGCATTAATGTGTGGGCCAGAGAGCTAAGCAAGAGTGTGCCCTACTTCTAGAGATATCTCAGACATCCCTGTAACAGAGGGACTTCTACACACACTCCTTCTCTCCTAAGACTGCTGAGCCCCAAGCATAGGCTCAGGCTCGCACCACAGAAAGTCAGTTACTGATTACAAGTTCATCCCTGTAGGCTAGCTGATGCTCCAGCACCCCAAACTGTCAGGGGCCACTGTTTCCCTTCTGAAAAATCTCTTCCTAAATTGTCATAATTTGAACACATATGCTTGTTCATTCTTACATGTATACACACACACACACACACATACGGACAGCAAGAGAGAGAAAGGGACAGAGAGGGAGAGGGAGAAGGAGGAAGAGGAAGAGAAAGGAAAGGGCAGATAAAATTTGGAAAACCTAAATAAAATAAGATCAATGGACTATATCAAAGTCAGTGTCTTCACTGTAATGTCCTGTTAGACCTTTTGCAAATCGTTACCAGTATGGGGCCTGAAAAGGTACTATGTGATCTCCCTAGATCATTTTTTTTTTTACAAATGCATATGAACCTATAATTATCTCAATGAAAATTTCAATTAAAAAAAATGTCTCTCTTCCAAGTCCCAGCTAGCAGAATTGCCAATATGACACTACAGCATTGAGGCCAGGAAATCCTTGTAGTGGGCTCACTGCCTTTCCATGTCACCTAGGTCCTCAACTGTCCCTGGAATACTCAGGCACCTCTATCTCCCCTGAGTCTTGTATAGTAACTACAGGTGCTCCCTCTACAAGGCCTAGCTGGCCACAGTGGGAACTGGGCTGGCCACACTGGCTGGCCTCTAGAGCTTGGCAAAGCCAAAGATTGCCTCTGTAGCTAGCTTATCATTACCCTCATAGAGCAGTTACTAGGTATCACCTTGTCTACCTGTAATGACCAGTCCATGCCTCTCTCTGCCTATGGTATCAAGCCCCATCAGCTCCAACAGGCACCAGCATGGGTACCTCTTCACTGGCCGCCCCTTGCCTTTCATCAGACCATCTGATGCTTGCCAGAAAAGCCAATCAAAGTGGCATAGCATGGTTCTGCCATGTTTAGGTCCCCCATTGCCCATCGAAGGTCCTTTGATGGTTGGGGCTGCTGCTGGGGACTGTGTTAGAACCCCTTGTGAAAACAGGTAGCAGGGGAGAACCAGGTAGCCATCAGCAGCTCTGAGTCTCTCCTAGCCTCCTGGTCTCTGAAGTACATGTCCCTCCCACAGACATGCCCTTTGCAGCCTGACCAGTTCTCTAACATTTCAAAGAAGCATGGGTGATTAAATTACCCTTCTGCCACCTAAAGCTTTCAACTCTGGATACACACATCTGCCTTTGCTTTTCCTGCCTTTGCCCCTGTTCTTGCAGCAAAGTTTGGATCAGCTGTATCTGTCCCTCTGGCTGCCCAGTCTGGACAGGAACAGATCTTTGGCCTTACATCAAGGACTTGCAGTAAGAGAAATAATTCCAAAGAAATGGTTGTGAATGGCACAGTTCCATTCACATTTCTATGAGACCCTTCTCTGTCTTTCCAGGCCCACTTTGCCTCTCATCCTATACCCTAGAGTCTACCACCAGCCTGTCCATTTGATAATCTGTCATTCCACCTCTCTTGTCCCTTACCATCTTCCCATCATCCTCTCCTGAATCCTCCTTACTTAGCACTCCTACCAGCTCCATTGACAAGCCATTTTGTGTCTTTATGAAACCAACCTTGACTTCCAAGGCCAAGTTATACACTCTTCCCTCCGAGTTCATTCTTTCTTGGAACACACTGGTTAGAGCCATCATCACTCCAGCACCAGTGTTGACTTATGTTTCTGTAATGTAAATTCTAAATACGACTATTTGGGAGGTAAGGACAGTTGCATCTTGGCTCTCAGGCTCAATATGGCTCAAAACAAAAACAAAAACAAAACCCTCTCCAGATGTTAGATGGGTGATAATGTCAGTGAGTGAATGAGTATATGTGGGGGTGGGTAGATGGGTGAGTGGATATAGGTAGGTAGATGAGTATATGGGTAGATGGGTGGGTAGGTAGTTGAGTGGATGAGTGGGTAGGTGGGTAGATGGGTGGGTAAGTAGGTGGGTAAGTAGGTGAATGGGTGAGTAAGTAGGTAGACGGATGGGTGGGTGAGTGGGTGGTTGGGTAGATGGATAGATGGGTGGGTGGGTGGGTGGTTGGGTAGATGGATAGATGGGTGGGTGGGTGGGTGGTTGGGTAGATGGATAGATGGGTGGGTGAGTGGGTGGTTGGGTAGATGGATAGATGGGTGGGTGGGTGGGTGGGTAGGTAGGTGAATGGGTAAGTAGGAGATGGATGGGTGGATGAATGGGTGGGTGAGTGGGTAGTTGGATAGATGGGTGCGTGGGTAGGTAAGTGGATGGGTGGGTGAGTGAGTGGGTGAGTAGGTAGGTGAGTGGGTAGGTGGGTGACTAGGTAGACGGGTGGGTGGGTAAGTAAGTGAGCAAGTTGGTGGGTGGGTGGGAGGGTAGGTAGGTGAAATAGAGGGTGGGTGAATGAGTAAATGAGTGGACAGGTGGGCAGGTCCTGAAGCAAGTGAGTGAGTGAATAAAGCCTTCATCTAAGAGAGCAGTATGCTCAAGGTGATGGTAAGGCTGGTAGAGAGCTGGCCCAGACTGGTTTTGCTCAGTTGTCCTCTGGTTTCCTCCACAGACGGGGTTGACCGGACCTCCACAATCTAGAAACTGAAGATGACAGTGACCGCGCTGGCCGTGAAATGGACTGCTGCGGGCCCAGTGTCAGCCATCTTCAGGGTTGCAGAGACTCTTCCAAGACACTTTGCAGCCTTTTTCCCCAGGTCCCTCGCCCATTTTGATTTTGTGAGAGCGTAGGTCATCCTTGTAAACATATCAGTAGACCTGGGGTTGGTTATGTTGTCATTTGTTTCTGTCACGGGATGGGACAGTATGCAGGGTGGGGAGGGGACTCTCGGGGATGTGGGGCTGGGAGGGGGTGGAGGGATGCTAGTGGCTTCCTGGATGGACAGGGAGTGGGGAAGAGTATTGCTAGGAGAGATATGCAAGAGACAGACAGGAGGGAGGTAGACACCCTGCCCTGGGGAGCCTTCTCAGAGCCCAGCTTCACAGTCAGGCTGCAGAAGACAGAGGACACAGCAAGCAGAGCAAGATGGCGGCTGGCCTGTTTGTGTCTCCTCTGACTGGACTTCCCTGAGGCCCAGCTTGAAACAACTAAGAGAGGGCTATATGACAAACAAGGGCAAGAGGAAGAAATTCCCTCCAGCAAACTTTCAGATAAACTTTGATTTGTGTATTGTTTACATAAGAATTTTAAAGGGTACATAATGTGTAGAGTGTGGGTAGAACTCCTCTTCATACTATGTTTTTTTTGTAAAAGACTGATTATTGTTATGGATTCATTCTGTCTCATCTATTTTTATAATAGCAGCAGGGTTGTCTTTTTAAAACGGCTGCCAAGTTCTGCTTCTTGGGAAGATGATTGCGGTCAAGTAGGCCTCAAGCTGCCACCTTCCACCGTGAGGTGGGAGGAGTGTGTGAACGGGTTTGAAGGATAAGGATGTGGCTGGGATGAACAGAGTACTAAGCATGGACACAAGGATGATGGCGCCATGTGGTCAGTTACAGATTTGCTCATAGGTCACCCAGAGATGATAAACTCTGCAACCTCTTTCTGGGCTGGATTTGCATCCCACCCAAGGCCTGTTTTGCTTCCCACCCTCCCCACAGGCTCCATCCTACTACCCTGGTCTCACTCCATACACACACACACACACACACACACACACACACACACACGTGGGTACAGGTTCCTCTAGAGAAGGAAAGACATGGGTAGATGGCTTCTGCATGAACCTGACACTAGAACATCTGTGGTGGAGACTTTGCAGGAGCCTAGGCCTGGGAGCTGCGTCTCTTTTCACTCCATCTCTGCCGAAGAAGAATGGCCCAGCAGTAGTGTCACAGAGAGCATGCAGGGAGGCAGTAGGTCCTCATGGTCCAGCTCCACCATGGGGGGCAGGGAGGGCAATGAAAGCAGAAGCAGGAAAGGTTAAATTCATGAGGGAAGTGATGGCACTCTCTATGCATGTGAGTCAGATATTTGCTGTGTTGTGGGATGTTTACCCAACCACACACAGGAAAGAGAAAACACACATACATTACACAGTTTGAGATTAACTGTAGCACTGTGTGGGAATAGATCTATTTCTTAAGGGCAACAAAAAATAGTTCAGAATTTAAAGCAATGGAGGATCTTAGAGGGAATCAAAAAGACATTGTGTGCCACACTGGAGAATTAGTTGTGTAAATGTGGGTAGCCTGAGGCATGATCTGGGACGTAAGGTAAGGCCTGCTCATTAAGTGGGCAAGACTGATTTCTCTTTAAAGAAGAAGAGAAAAGTTAAAAACCAGACCATGCAAATGACTTTGCTTCTGGTTATTTATTTTCAAGTTAAATGAAGCGCACGCAGACTCTAAAGGCCTTAGTAAAAATCCACACAACTTTGTTTTGCCTGTCAAGATTACAAATGTACAACCTAGCCCAGCCTTGGATGCTACAACAGATTTGGAAGTCCCTTTGCAGTGCAGGGCCAAGGGCACTTTAAGAAGATAGAGCTTTTAGTGAGCACAGAAGACTTGGATACATTATCCCATCCGGCACTTTACAACAACAACAGAAACAAAGATTCAGGACACTCCTCGGTGACCAGGTCTTGAAGATGCAAATCCATGTGCAGAAAGAGGCAGCACGTTTAGTTTTTATATAGAAAGATAGAATTTTTTTTTTACCAAGTGCCATTAACATTCATCCCTCGTGTCCCTTTTCCAAACAAGCTCAGTGTTGGGGAAGGAGCTGGGGTGGAGGGTCACATGTAAGGAGAATAGGTTAAAATGTTGAAGGCCAAAGGTAAGGCCAGAGGGTCTGAGGAAGTGTTTGGAGGAGTCTGGGAAGGTTAACACAGAGAAGCAACAGGACTCCTCGTCCTGTAGGAAAGAGGTGTTCGAGTCTGCTACACGCAGCACACGTACCCATAAGGTCGTAGGATATTCAGAAACCAGTTTGTGAACACAATCACACGAGTGTGAATCTTTTAAGAGGAAGAAGACCATAGAGTATATTTGCAAATCTGAATTTCTATTTATTCCTTCACTGAATATAGAAGCAATGGTTATCTGATTATTAGAGATATTATTTTGGATATGTTACTTATTAACTCGCTATGGCTGGTACCCATGATAAAGTCTGTTATTAGTAACAACATAATTCTTTTTTTAAAAAAAAAAAAAGAAAGAAAAGCTTATTTTTCATTGACTATATAGATTTATCTACTTAGTTGTGGTTTGCTATGTTAGTGTTTTTATTTTTATTTTTTTAAGTTGTGTTCTGAGGATTTTTAAGGGCCTCTCCCCCACCTTGATTTGAGTCCTGTGTTGACTGCAGGTATACAGCTCAATTTAAAAATCCTAAAGCAAAGAAATTTTATTTATAAAAAGAGTCAAACAGTTGCATGCCTGAGGCTGTGAGGTCAGACCTTTAGGAATGACCTTCAGTGCCTTTCCCTGTATTTACCCGTCGCCCACCCCGCCCCCATGCAGCTGTTTTATATTAAATAGTAAAGGTTTGAAACTTTCTGACTAAAATCTATTTCACTGCATAGGTTCTCCCCCTCCCCCACCCCGACCCCAGTGCTCTGATTTAAGCAGCATGTCTCTGCACTGTCTGAGGCACAGTGCTGGTCTATACAATATCATGGGTGATGTTTTATTGGTGCTTTTTGTTCATAGTGTTTTCTTACCAGAAAACAGTAGGAAGAAACACAAACTGTACAAGACACAAAATGATGCTGCTGACGGTTTGTTTTTGTGTGTGTGTGTGTTTTTCCCCCCACATGCTTTTGAGTTTCACTTTTTTATACACAAATCTAGTAAGCAAAGTAGCTGCTGGTGGGTCCTACCTGCCAAGGGCTGCTGTTTGCACCAAGCTCTCAGCCTGGGTTGAGCGGAAGGTCTCTTTCTGGTACCCAGGACAGGGAGCTGCAGCTGGGCCCCACCTCCCATTCTTCTGAGGCGACACTGAGGGAAACCAGAGTTTCTTTTGAGGTGTCGCTGGCTGCCTTTTACCGAATGGGAGTCTTCTCTGGGCCTTTCGTTCTTCTGTGCCTCTTGTAGCTAGCTAGTGCTGGTGCAAGGTTTGTAGATCTGTGCACCCCAGACCTGGGATGAGGGCTGAGCAAGGGAGGGGAGGAAAGTGAATTCTGCTGGCACCCTTCCTCTATAGCCTGAGTGGGGAAAAGCCACCCTGCCCAGGGCACTCAGGTGTGCCTATTGTAAACAGAGCCTGCAGAAGGAGAAGTTGTACTCAGAGCCGTGAAGATGCCAATGTTGGCTTTGTTTTTCTGTTTGTTTGGTTTTTTTTCTTTTTTTACAACTCATCAGAGATGTTTGCAAAGTGACTTTTTTTTTTTTAAATTCCTTTATCTTGACTTAAAGGTGAATGTGTATCCCTCTGGGAGGAGCAAGAAGAAAGCAGGAATGTTAGTAATGGCAAACAGAAGACTTCCTCCCTTATTAATATATAACCCTCACGTATTTATGCTGAACGCAAGCTGACTTTCAAAGCGCTTCCTTTCGTTGCATGCCCTGTGCAGGCATCTGTATTGTACATGCATGCCTTTTGTCCTGTTTTTCCTGTATAAAGTTAGTGAACAAAGAAATATTTTTGCCTAGTTCATGTTGCCAAGCAATGCATATTTTTTAAATTTGTCATACATGGAAAGAGCATGTTTGTTACATGTGAAGGCTCTACTGACGCAGATACACTAATGTTTGAACATGCTGTTCTTTGCAAGTGTACAGTTTTCAAATGTTGTTACCAGTGACAACACCCTTGTGGTCTAAACTTGCTACAATGTATTTATTATTCATTTCCTCCCACAGAATTAAGAATCATGGCTATATTTCATATGGTTATATTGAGAGTGAAGGGAAATGATTAATACAAGGTTTTGTAACACTGGTGTGTATGTGTGTGTCTTTTTACTCTCCTCTTTTTGTAAACATGATTAACTATTAAAAAAAAAAAAAAAAAAAGACTCTTAGAAATCAGCCCTCAGTGAAGAACCAGCATGAACTCTCAGGTTAACTCTGGTCAGCTGACCACACCACGTGATGCCCACCATTAGCCAAATACTCTTTTCTGAAACAGGTTGAGGAAAGGGTGGGCAGAATGAACGTGGTTTGATCTGTGCCCAGAGTATCCAGTGAATGCTTTGTCCAAGGCAAATGCAGACTACTATTATGGTCGATAGCTTTCCCCACACTTGACTGCCTCTGACACATCTTGCGCCTTGATTATAGCAATAAAAAAAACTGCCGCCTTGGAGCCTTGGGACTTCACCTCCATGTGGTTTGGACCCCATTCTAACTCTTGTAACTCCAGTATGATGACATATAATACCTGGTGAGCTCTGAGTACTGTGTTGGTTAAGAGTGTGACTGGAGAGGCGAATGTTAGGTGGAGGTCTGGCTTCAGCATCCCCTAGCTATATAATGAAGGCAAGGCTCTTCACCTCTCTAGGCCTTGCGTTTGTGTTTTTGCTTTGGCCTATGATGACTCGATCTTTATGTCTTTAAACCTCCAAGCCAAAGAGAAGTGAAGATAAAACATGAGACAGAGGCTATTCCCACCTGCAACCTTGCAACCCCGGAGGTCTCTAAGATAGCCTCACTCGAAACTGGATCAATAAAGTCTTAGTGTTCTGTTGCTGTGAAGAGACACCTCAACCACAGCAACTCTGACAAAGGAAACACTTAATTGGGGCTGGCTTACAGGTTCAGAGGTTTAGTCCATTATCATCATGGCAGGCAACATGGCAGCACACAGGGCAGACAGGGTGCTGACGAGGTAGCTGAGAGTTCTACATCTGGATCAGCAGGCAGCAGGAAGAGGGACACTGGGCCTGGCTTGAGCTTCTGAAACCTCAAAACCCACTTCCTCCAACAAGGCCACACCTCTGATAATGTCACTCCCTATGAGTCTATGGGGGCCGTTTCATTCAAATCACCACAAATGACCACACAGTGGTCAGGCTCAGCAGTTTAAGATACATTATTAAAAATCTAAGTTGGTGCTTGAAAACAAATGCCTCATACCCTAAGTTACAAAATGAAATTCCTCATAAAGTTAAATCTTTATAACTCAAATGAGCAATAAGACAGACACATAAGAGAATATTGGACCTTGTTTTTTAAAATGCACCAAATGAGGAGAAATGCAAGATTAAAGATCAGGGAACAGGGGAGTGGGTAGTTAGCACAGTGCCTGGCATGGAGCTGTGGTCGCTGGTCCTGGCAGCAAAGCTAGTGCTCTTTGGCTTTGTAAGGGAATGTTCAATCCTGGGGAAAGGGCCTACATAATGGAGCATTCCCAGGGCATACCACAACCCCTGCACCAAAGAGATGTAATTCCACTTATTAAGAAAGGAATTGGGCCAGGCAATGATGGTGCAGGCTTTTATTCCAGCACTTGGGAGGCAGAGGCAGAGGCAGAGGCAGGTAGATATCTGATTTTGAGGCCAACCTGGTCTACAGAGCAAGACACACACACACACACACACACACACACACACACACACTTAAAAAACTGAGAGTGATGGCACCCAGCACTCTTGAGGCAGAGGCAGATAGATGGATCTCTGGACTTCAAGACCAGCCTGTCTACATAGTGATTCCAGACCAGCTATGACTACATAGAGAAGCTAAAAAAGAGAACTGCTACATTTATACCATAATGGTATAGAAGAGGCCACAGGTAGATTTAAGAATCTAAAAGACCACAGGCAAGTTAACAACTCGTAGCCATTTAACAATACTGAGGGAAATCCACACTCTAGGAAAGTCTCCTGGCCCATCCCATTGGTCAGTCACTGCATCTATCACCCACAGAAGAACATTGTTTCCCACAATTTATATCCCACCACAGCCCTGCAGAGAGTGTTTCATGAATGTTACCACTACTGTCAACTTGACAGAATCCTGAACCACCTGGTGGCCACCTCTGGGCACACCTGTGAGAAGTTGTCTCTACCACATTGAGATGAAAAGGTTTGCCCACTGTGGGTGGAGCCATTCCTTAGCTGGGAACTTAGACAGTAGAAGTAGATAGAGGGAGCTGAGCAGCAACACACATGTATCCTTTACTCTCTGTTCTGATCATGTGATCAACTGCCTGGAGCTGCTGCCTCTCTAACTCCCCCAATTGTGGTAGACTACAATCTTCAAACTGTAAATTAAGATAAGTCCTTTCTCCCTTTCATTGCTTTTACTGGAGTATTTTTATCACAACAATGGGAAGAGAAACTAAGACAAAAGACAACAGACTTGAACAAGCATCTCTGCTCTATTATTTCTGTCTACATATCTTGACACTTGACCTTTCTTCCTTGAGGGTTTTAGCCTCTGAGCCCTTAGCAGTAGCTCAGGAATCCCCCAATCCATTCTGCAAACTCCACTTGTGGTAACTGATTGGCTTTTCCCATTTAACAGAATTCAACTCTTGTCAGGTACAATACAACTTAAACTTACACTGGCCCCCTGCTGTGTTTTATGGGATCAAGCAGTCAAAATTAATCTACTCAATTCCAGTAAAGCTACTGTGTTCTGCTTTGCCAGGCTCTAAGGACAATCAACAGAAGCAAATAGATGGTAGGGTTCTGGTGCCAAAGTGCCTCTAGGCCAGGCTAACAACACCCCCCAGAACAGAAGTCACTCTTGGGTCCCAGGAATACCTAGAAACTGGCCCAAGGATGATGACCAGTTGAACCATTAGTCATGTCTCAAAGCTGCAAACAAAACAGGTTGGAATAGAAAGTGGGTGTATGGGTGACAGGTGGGAATAGGAAGTGGGTCTATGGGCGTATCACACCCCAAACAGAAGTCTTTGGAAACAGTCTGTTATTAGAGCAGTGTTTCTAACCCACCCTCCTTGGCTCCTGGCCTTCATGAGTGTGTGTGTGTGTGTGTGTGTGTGTGTGTGTGTGTGTGTGTGTACAGTGCTTAAATGTGTCTGTGACGGTCTGTGAAGCAGGAAATAATAGACTAAGAAAGCTGGGAGACAGGCATGACGTCATTGTGGTTGAAGGCTCTAATGGAACAAGCGTGTTCTCCAGGTTCCAGCCTGGCCAGTCCTTCTCTTGGGCCAGCCTTGCCCAAGTGGCTTCTCTCCACAGACACTGGCTCCTCTATGTCTTCAACTGCGGAATATTTTGAGCTCTTAATTGGCTCCTACTTCAACTTTTAAAAACAGCCAGGAAGCATTTTTGGAAACTTTATAAAGGTTGGACTTTATACATAAAAAAAATAATGTTTTCTGTTTATATTTGACTCAGGGAGCATGTTCTTTATATATTGCATTGCATTTTTTTTTTTTTTTTAATTTTTATCTTTTGGTTTTTGGTTTGTTAAGTCCAATGCAGGAAAAACAAAATCGATACTTGGTCTCTCACTAGACTTGGTGGGACTTCAAGCAAACAGCTAACAGTCCTAGAAGACCCACAGGCAAATGTAATCAATACAAAGAGATTTAACATCCCTTCCCTGAACCTCCCGAGCATCTCCTAACACTGACCTGTGAGTCCTTGACTTGCAAGATGGAGTGCACATACACAAGTGGCTGAGAGAATACAGACACGTTACAGATAATCCCCTGTCTGTTACTAAATGCATCAAGCCAATCTTCCAAATCTCGATTTAGCATAAAAATGAAAGAGGAGCCAAAGAGTCAGGAAGGAAAGGAAAGAGGTGCCCTAATTATTCCTCCTCAAACTCCTGGCAACGTAATGTGGAGGGAGACTTCTCCTATCTGGGAAGGAGAGAAGAGAAAAATCCAGGCCTTGCAGGTGAAAAGGAGAGCCAAAATCCGACCAAATTTCCAGACTTGTGTTGTTAACCAAGTAGCCCCTGGTCTGTCTCCATCGATGCCCCTCAATGTTAGAACAGAGGCAAACTCCATCTTCTCACTGACAGGTACAACAGAAAAGCAAATATAGGCCTCCACCCTGGAACTCAGTGTATGGTGCAGCAATGTGCAGAACCTCCATCAGGAGCTGAAAAGCTAGGCAGAATTCCACAGCATCTGACCACAGGCCAGAGACTAAGCCATCTGGACCCACCCAAACCCAGATCCAGAAGAGGCTACCCTTCTTAGGCAATCACTGAAAAACACCAAATGTGGATTTGTAACAAACTTGGTCTTGAGTGAAATATTGGCAACATACCGACCAGAGACTTGTGACAAACCAATGCTTCAGGTTCCATCTGGAAACCAAACAGCAAAAGGAACCTCAAGCTCTGAAGAAAGATAAGTATCCTGCTTAAAATTCCTGGAAGTCAGAGCCATAGACAAGGCCAGATGCTGAAATCAGGAGCAAACAGAGCCCTTTGTTGTGCAGAGAACATCACAGGCCAGCAAGCATTCCAATGGCCCAGAGAGGAACCTCTAATCCCTGCACTCAGGAGGCAGAGATGAGTTTGAAAGCAACCTGGTCTAAATATTGATGCCTAAAAATAAAACAAAAACAAAACAAAAAAAAAAAAAAATCCAGGGAGAAGATGAAGAGAGCTCAGGTTTAAGTTCAGTTCCCAGTTCCCTGCACTTCTATCAGGGGCTCACAACTACTTCCAGCTTCGAGAGAGCCAACATCTCTGGCCTCTATGGGCACCTGCGCTCACTATAAATGTGTATGTGCCTAGTAACCTGATTTTAGACCTCCTCCTCACCTTCGAGAAGGAGTAAGTAACATCCAAGTGACATCATACTTTAGCATTGTATAAGCCACAAAAACAGAAAAGGGACAGCAGACTTACCCCGAATCCCAGACCGAATGGATCACTCAGGGATCTACAGACTGCTCTGTCCAAATGTATAAAATACATTGTCTTCTCAATGGAACACAGAACACTCTGTAGGCCATATCATACATTGATCCTCAAGACAAACCTTAACAAACTTTTAAAAACTTGAAATTATGTCAGGTCCTGAAGGATCAAGAAGAAATTAAGAAGGAAATTTAAATTTTTCATGAGAATGGAAATACATCACACCAAAGCCTACGGGATCCAGGAAAAGCAGCTCCTAGAGAAGAGTAGTGTTAGCTGAAGAGGGAGTTTAGGACACGTGAGACACAAGGAGGAAAAAGAACAGGGGCGATCAAGGAGGAGACAAGTGGTGCAAGGATGGAGGAGGTGGGAGGAGCGTGCGTCGTTCAGAAACAGCATTATGCTACGTGTCTGATGTAGTATATGCTGACTTTTAAATTATAATAAAAAGAAGGGGGCTTGTAACAACAATGCCTACACCAGAAGTAGCAGATTTCAAATAAGTACTCTATCACTCATTTCCAAGGAACTAGAAAACCTCAAGAGAACAATGTAAGTGGCCATTGGCTGGCTTTGCAGATGGAGAAACACAGCCACTAAGCAACCGGCTAAAAATCCTAGACACCTCAGAGCTCAGATCCCAAATTGGTGTGTCTGTCCCAAATTCTTCAGGAAGAGACTATGGCAGGTTGTCTGAGGCCCCAGAATGTCATAGGAACACTGGGTACAAAGAGGCTGATGGGCCTCCCAGCCTCTCCTCCTCTCCCAGCCTCTCCAACTGCCATTGCAGAAAGAGACACCAGAAACTCTGCAAGGTGCCTATCTCAGGGACATTTGGTCAAACACAATCTAAGGTAATAGAGGGAAGCCACATAGCTGTGGGTTCCACCTAGCTGATTTGTTCAATCAAACCCTCACTCATGCTTGGGCTCTGTCCCCAGAGATTCTGGCTTAATTGTTCTGGAACATGGCTGGGGCAGGAAGTTAGGCTTCCAGGTGACTCTCATAAGCAGCAAGTGTGAGAGCCAGGCACTTGAGAGCTGCTCAGCCTGTGTATCATATCCTGTGTATCCGATATTTGCATTATGATTCATAACAGTAGCAAAATTACAGTTATGAAGTAGCAATGAAATATTTTTATGGTTGGAGGGTCACCACAACATGAGGAACTGTATTAAAGAAAGATTGAGAACCACTGCTTTAAGCAGAAGGCACTTCTCGTTACTGAAGTGGTCTGTGAAGTGTGTTTCTGCAGCCTCGATAGATGCAAGAGAAGAGGAACTACATGTAGTTTTGTTTGAGAATAAACAAGTTTGTGCCTCACACTACTCCAAGGCACCCTGCCTCCAGCATCCCCTGGGCCAGGTGGAATAAACTGGACTTACAGCACAACCACTTCTCAAGTTTATCTTTCTGCTGACTTGCGATGGAGCTCGCAGTACCCACCACAAGAACTCTGGTTGGTTGGTTGGTTGGTTGGTTGGTTGGTTGGTTGGTTTCTCTCTTTCTTTTAAAACTTTTATGTATTTATTATATATACAGTTTTTTGCCTGCACACCAGAAGAGGGTGCCAGATCTCATTACAGATGGTTGTGACCTGCTATGTGGTTGCTGGGAATTGAACTCAGGACCTCTGCTCTTAACCTCTGAGCCATCTCTCCAGCCCAAGGACTCTATTTTATGAAGTTCATAATTTGTATTAGCTTGGTTAATTTGTTGCCTGTAATGCACGGCACACAGCACTTGGGTGATGAATTAACTGGAATTCCCTAGCCTAATTCCATGTATCTGATTTAAATTAGGTTGCTCACCATCAGCAGATGTTCCTAAAACATTGGTGCCTTAAAAGCACGAAAGTTTGTCTCTCTTCTTGGGCAGAGCGTTCTTCACATGGCAGTTGGGACCCAATAGGACAATTGCCATTTGCATGGCAGGGGAAAAAGGCTTTTCTTCCACGAAAGTGAGATGTGTTTCTGCTCACATTTATACCACCAAAACAACATGAGGCCATAACAAGCACTAAGAAGTGTGGGAAGTACAGCCCCACTTTGCCCAGAAAGGGACTTCGAGTTTCGAGGCAGCATGATACCCTCCTCTCGGCAGACATCACATGAATGGCTCAAAGGGTTTGAGGGCCCAGGGTCCTCGTCTGCGCAAGCCCCATATCCCTGCTATTGTGGACATTGTCCTATTAGAGGGTCTCAGAGTCAGGCCCCGGCTCACACTCATCCTCACCTCTCTAAGATCCCACCAGTCCCTGGGCACCAATTCTCTTCATGGCACCTCTCCAGCCGGCCTACAACCTGTAGCTCACTCTGCTCAGTCGCAGACAAGGGTCATGCACTGCCTGCAGGTGGGCACTGACAAGCTACTTCTGCCTTCCGGGCCCTTTGAGCTGCTCAGACTCAGTCTGCTGTTCAAAGGCTGGTTCACTGGAGAGTCTGCAGGAAGCCAGCAAGCCTGAGCCTTTGAGGACTGCCTGCAAGACTACAGCAAAAGAAACAGCAGAGAGTGCAGAAGGCTGGCTGCTGCTTCTCCCAACTCCCACCAGCCATGGGGAGTGACAGGGCCTCAGCATAGACACCACACACACACACACACACACACACACACACACACCTATTACACTATACATACTACACCACAGCACATACAGTATCACACCATATACCACTACACCACATATATACAACATATTACCACACTACACACACAAAATCGTACCACCATATATACACACATCATACCATATCCCACTACACCAACACATACACAATATCATACCATAATACCATACCATACCACAGACTCGTACAACATACATACACAAACCACCAAACCACCTCAAATACACACACAACACAGCACACACACATCATATCATACTCCCTCTCTCACTATATATATATATATATATATATATATTATATATGTATACATATACATATATAGTATACATACTCCCTCTCTCACTATATATATGTATATATATACTATATATGTATACATATATAGTATATATGTATATATACATACATATACACATACACAAACACATACACACACTATATATACATACACACACACATACACACACACATACACATACGTATATATACAGGTCCTCCAGCTCCAGTCCAGGTAGGCTGAGCTCCTCCTGTCCTGCTCCTGTGACTCATGAGCGGCAAGGGGGAAGGAGACAATACACTTGGCCTTAGCCTCTTGGCAGAAGAGGTTCCACCCTGTCTAGATGTGACCCAACCCCACCCCGACTCACAGACACTATCAAAGTGGTTTGATTTTAACATTTTTGTTGAACATTAATCCTGGGCCTGCCTTGGCCACTTCAGCAAACTCCTGAAAACCAGACAGATGTTATGTCTGTATTGGACTCTGGCTGCTTCCCCCAGTGTAATGAGGACTTCTCCTACCTGCATACCTTGAAGCAGAGCTGTGTGTCTGCGTGACCTGGCTTCGAATCCCTTGTGTCCAATTTCCTTGTCTAGGCCCCAGCTCTGCTGCCTGCTGCTCTGTATCTTTAAATGGGTAACTCAGTATTTCTAGTGTCTTCATGTGTGAAGCAAGAGTACTGCACAGCGGGGCAGGTGTGCTGAGCTGGGGTGTGCTGAGTTCATAGAACGGCGATGATGCTGGACGCACTTCTAAATGTGAGTGACTTGTATCAGTCACCATCGTTTCAAACCCCTAAGCTCTATGCAGTCCACACATCCAGTAGCAGAAGTCACAACCCAGGATCAGCCCCAGCACCCTGCTCATCTAAGAAGTCCCCACAAAGGCCGGGCATCCTGTGCACAGACGGAATCTTCCCTCAGAATTCAAAACTGTTGCAGCTCCTGCTTGCAGGTTAGATCTGAAACCCACAAGCCATCAGCTAACTCCCTTGGTAGCATCACATTGGAGCCACTGAAAGTTCTGTAGCCCCCACCACTGCCCCGTCTGCTAGATATGGACACAACCTACTAGGCTATGAGTGCCCGGACTGGGAGACGTGATCCTACCGAAGAGCATTTGAGATGGGCAAGCCTGGAATGTCTCAGAGAGTCCCTCTGTCTCCTGCCTTTGGAGAAATACTTAAACAGCATCAGGAAGGTGCGATGGAAGAGGGAGAAACAGGATGAGCTGCAGATGTCAGACCAGAGTGCAGCGGGGGAGGCGAGGTGGCAAAGCACTCTGCAGATGTAAGGTCTGAGTTCTTCAGCCTGATCACTCAGGACAGAGAAAGCTGGGCAGCCTGATGCCTTCCTGAGAGTCACTCTTCACCGTGCAAGGAGAGGCAAACTAACTTCACCTCACAACCCAGGCACAAGCTTGCACAGATGCAAGTGCAACAACAACACATGCACATGACCACACACAGACACACACACATGACTACACATACATGATCAAACACACACACACACACACATGCACACTCATGTCATGTGCTAGGATTTACTATGGTAAAGGAGAAGTGAGAGCCCTCACCCTGATGGACACACAGACCTACTCCCCATCAATTCCCACCCCTGGTGGTGGGTTGCTATGCTAGTTCTGCTCGTAGCATGCCCCACCCTCACCCCCACAGGACTGAGGAAGGAACTCCAAGCCTCCTTCCTGCTTGCTAAGCAAGCTCTCTGCCACACACAGCCCAGCCCTTCAGTTCTGCATCTCTCTTTGTGATGACAAGGGCCTCAAGACCTATAAGGACCAATTAAGCAAAATATTTAGTGGCCAATGTCACAGTTGGACAATGTAAGAGGAAGTTCCAAAAGAAAGGGAAACCGTGCACCCAGTGCCCTCTGGTGGACAGTGTGGCCTGGCTCCTCACTGGTTCCTCCAAGAGGGGGCTGCAAAGGGCTCTGCTGGAGGCTGACCAACTTTGTTGGGCTCCATTCCATCTGATATAAATGAGAAAGATGTCCTTGCCTTTGAGACATCACAGTTTCTCAGACCACAGCACTGTCTAGACTGGGTTGTGCTCCTGTCCTGGTATCCCGATAATAACTTAAATAAGATCACTAAACCATCCTGGATACCCACTCGCCAGATCCTTTACTGTGTCCACAACCTGTGCGAGTCACTCCCTGCTTGCCTGTTCTCATTCCTACATTGACTTCTGTCTTTCTTGATTTTACAGCTGCAGCTCAGAGATGGCATGATTCCTGTCACACCATTTATAAATGTGGGTGATTTTGCAACAGTCTACACTAAAAGCACATCTTCCCACCATCACGCCCCCTGCACCCTAGTTACCTCAAGGACAATCTGCTGTTGCTCTTTTTGCCAATTATTCTATACATAGTTTATGCATGCAGCAGTTTGCTTTTGCTTTTGCTTTTTTTTTTTTTTTCTTTTTTTGTTTTTTTTTTTTTTTTTTTTTTGTAACACAAAGGGTAGATACTACACAGGGCTGGCAACCTCTCTCTTCTCATTACATCATGGAAGGTCATTCTGCAGCCACTATTGCCTGTAGCCGCCTTACTCTTTTGGAGCGTCCGCTGCATAGACTAAGCATGTGAGCTTTGTCCAACTACTGATGTGAGAGGTCTGCCATTACAAACACACGGCAGTGAGCGAGTCTCCCTGTCCCTGCACCTTCCACATAGCACAGCTGATGACTTAAAGCAGAGATGGTTTGTGGTTTTGACAGATGTTATTAAACTTCCCTTTTATCATTGTACCAATTAGCCCTCCCATGGACAAAGAATGAAACGTGGGACGTCCTGACTCTGAAACCAAGGACATCATGGTTCATGCCCTTGCCAAGCCCTCGGATTCTTGACTGGGACTTCACTCCCCACAGGAGACAGAAGGCAGCCTTTGGGTCCTTCACTGAATGTGAAGCCCCACACAGGGGCAGGTGGAACAAGTAGCCAGCAAAGCCCATGAGTCACGTCCCCCACCAGCCTTGGATTCTGGGTATCCAAGAACCCCAGCTAACTCCCAGTCAGCATCTGGAGGATATGGGAAACTGAGATCCTGGAGTCAAGGTGGAGCCTTACAGATATGTCTGTGAGCACAGAGAGGCAGGAAAGCTGATGGCCAGCTCTAACGTGCACACCAGGCATCTAGCCCACTGGCATCCCTTGGCCTTAGTTCAGGTAAAGACCTTGGAGAGCTCCATGGGGCAAGTGTTCTTACCTTCATAACACTGGCAAGGAAACGACAAGATGCCTGAGATAATCAACTTAAAAGGAAATGAGCAGGCATGTGGTAGTCTACACCTATAATCCCAGCACTTGGGAGGCTGAAACAGGGGGTTATATCTCCAATGCTGTAAAGCAAACAAACAGCACAACCCTCTTAGGGTCTCCATTAGTTGTCCCTACTGATATGTCTGTGAATGGAACAGTAGTATATTTGAGATTCAGCTCAAAATACTATAGATGTGGTATGAGTTGTTCTAGATAGTTTTAGATCACCTCAACACAAAGCTAAAGCTACCTGAGAGGAAGAAACCTCAGTTAAGAAAATGCCTTCATGAGATTGGGCTGTACACATGCCTATAGGCAGTGTCTTGATTAGTAGTTGATGTGAGAGTATCCAGCCCATTGTGGGTGGGGCCTTCCCTAGGCTGGTGGTTCCTAGGTTCTATAAGAAGCAGACTGATCAAGCCATGTGGAGCAAGCCAGTAAGCAGCACCCCTCCATGGCCTCTGCATCAGCTTGTCTCCAGGTTCCTCTCCTGTTTGACTTCCTGTCCTGATTTCCTTCAGTGGTGGACAGTGATATCAAAGTACAAGCCAGATAAACCCTTTCCTCCCCAACTTGCTGTTTGGTCATGGTTTCATCCCCACAATAGAAACCCCTGCGTGGCAGTGGAGATGAAAAGAATCTATCTGTATCCTGAACTATTATAGCTGGACAGCACACAGGGGTCCATCACACGATTCTGTTGACTGTTGTACATGCCTACAAGGTTTTGAAATAAAGAGGAGCAGAGGAAGAGAGAGAAAGAAGCCCGCAGAGAAGCTTAATTCAAGGGCCTTGCTAGGTGAGGCAGAATGAGGATCAAAGAAAGGCCCAGAGGTCCCATCAAGCTCTGAAGCACAAGGAACCTCAGCTGCAGGATCCTGGGCGGACACAAGAGTCTGGGACAGCAAGTCCCCCTGGGGCAGCCTCCAGGGAAGGAACCTCTGCTCTTGTCAGTGCTGCAGTCTGGCTGGACTGGGCAGTGTCATAAAAGCGATTTACATCAGAGGAGTCTGTTCATTCTTGTCCTACATCATTGCTGCGATCATAATGAAAAGACTGGCGGCTTTGACACACTGAGCCAGTTCAATCTTTATTAAAATCTTTCTTCTTTTTTTCTTCACACCATGTTCCCAATTTGCTTCTTTGTCCCTGGTATCTGGAGTCATGCAATTTTTGATATTTGTCTCCAAGATTGAATAAGTTTGACAGGTGGGCCACGGTGAAAGAAGGGTGGTATTCATTTCCTTAAAAATGTATTCCACCCAGCAAGAAGGACTCCACACACACCTCTGGGGCTGCTGAGGCTCATCCCCCATAGCCTCTTCAGTTTGAATGGTTAGGGCAGAGGCGCCCCTAGATGTCGGGAAGATATTGTGGCTGCTCAGAGTTTAGGGAACTCATAAACATCCTTAGTACTAAAACTAGCCTGGTCTAACAGCACCTCAATGGAGAGCTGTCATCTCTGGCCTGGCTTCACCTTTGTTCCTGGTCCTTTGTCTGGCCAAAGTGACCAGAGCTTAAGCTCCCAACCCTTCAAAGTAAGCACGTGCCTTCTTATCTTGTGTATCTGTTGGGATGGGCTGTGAATGACCATGTTTCCATTTTAAAGTTGTTTCTGGTTTTTAATTTGGTTTTCATGTCTGCTTTTCTCAAGATAGGATCTCACTGTGTAGCCTAAGCTAGTCTGAAACTAGTAATCCTCCTGCCTCAACTTCCCTAGTGCTGCAATTTTAGGTGTGCAGTGCCTGATGCACACATATCCATGAACATATGCGTACACACACACACACACACACTTTTCTTGAAGCTGAGCGTGGTGTGTATATCTGTAACCCCAGGAGGTGGAGTCAGGAAGCGCGGGAGTTCATGGTCTGGAAGACACTGTTCTCTTGTTGTGTTCCATCCCTTCTGACTCTTACAGTCTTTCTTCTCCCACATTGCTCCCTGACCCCTGAGGGGAGAGGTTTGATGAAGGACTGAGTGTTCCAAAGGCTCTCACTCTCTGTACATTCTTCAGTTGTCCCATCTGCTGCAGGAGGAAGTGTCTTTAATGATAACTGAGTGAGACACAGATCTGTGGAAATAGCAGAATATCACTGGGAGTCAGTTCACTGCTGTGTTCCCTGTGTTCCCTTAGCGGAACAGTAGTGTTCAGTTCTCTCCTCAGTCCATGGCATTCAGGTTCTTGGCCTCTTAAACAGTGTCAGGCATGGGTTCTATCTCATGGGGTGGGACTTAATTCTAATCAGATCATGGTTGGTTACTCCCACAATGTTTAAGCACAAATGTATCATTCAGGCAGGTTACTGTTGAAAACTGGCAAATTTGTAACGGGGTTGATGGTTACCTTGCTCCTTGGTAGCAGGCGATGTTCCTTCCAGTACCGTGAACATGAGTCAGTACCAGTGAAGGCTCTAGCTAGTGACCAGCTCAATTTCTCCATGTTCAATGAGATATAAATGTTGTCTTCAGTAATAGGGTGGGCCTTATCATCTGTTTATGGGAAGAAACAGATAGCCTTGGCATAGCCTGAGATTTTGGGGGTTTCCGTGGGGCCCCTTCGGCCAACAACTCAATTAGATGTAACCCATTCCTGACACTGGAGGTGACAAGAGATGCCTAGTTGTGTTGCCTCTCCATTATTTGATGTGTATATGTTTCTTGTGCTTTTTCTTTGTAAATTATTATTATTATTATTATTATTATTATTATTATTATTATTATTTGCCTATTTTTTTCTACAGAGAGAAGGTGTGGAGTCAGATGGGTGGAGAGGTGAGGAGGCTCTAGGAAGAGATGAAGGAGAGGAACCATGATTAGAATATATTGTAGGAATCCGTAGACCCCGAGAGGTTGCGTATAGAGAAAAGGATGAGGAAGGGCACATGGATCTCCTTGGGGGGGGGGGATAGAATAGATTTTGTGAGTGGACTGGGCATGGCAGGGGTGAGGTGAGTGGGAGGGATCAGGTGAGGAGAGGGAGGAGATGACGTTGAAAGAGGGAATTAGAATGGAGAGGCAGAACTGAGGGGTATTTGAGGGGTGGTATGAAAATGTCGTGCAGTCAAAATTTCCTAAAATATATAAAAGTAATCCTAATGAAATCTCCAAATAACAAAGGCAATGAAGCCCCCGCTGGCCATCGCCTGTGACCAAACAAAGCTTCCAGCACTGAAACTGGGTTACATCCAAATAAGTTATTGAACAAAGGAGTTCCCTGGAAATTCTCTAACAGCCCAGGCTGTTGCCAAGACAGTATGTTGCTCTCTATGAATAGAAAGCAAGGCTCTGCGTTGCTACAGATAGCACCCAAACAACTCATTAGACGTGGGGAGGTTGAGCTGACGCCTACACAGAACCTCCATTCACGGGCCCTAGTGTCTTTCATACAGGAAGGTACTCTGTAGGCGACCAAAGCAGAAATGTAAGCACCAAGCCAGCCACAAACCACAGAACCTTTGCTCAATCTGTGCTGCCTGCAAATTTTGCTAGGGAAATGGTGGCACAAAGCTTCTGGAAATAGCCATGATTTGACTTAAGGCTCACTCCACAAGATGGAACCTAGATTTGACAATGCTTGAGTGACCAAGACCAGAGACTAAATAGCCCAGAGACCTAGGGTCAAACCAAATACAACTGATCTAAAAAAAAAAAAAAAAGTTACAGCCTGGTGTGGTCCATACCTTTAACTCCAGAACTTGGAAGGCAGAGGCAGGCGGATTTCTGAGTTCGAGGCTAGCCTGGTCTACAGAGTGAGTTCCAGGACAGCCAGGACTACACAGAGAAACCCTGTCTCAGAACAACAAAAACAAACAAAGAAAAATCAATAAAATGACTCCTAATGATAATCTTATTCAGCCATCTTCAGAGAAGCTGCCTCCTGCAGCAGATGGGAACACAGAGACCCACAGCCAGACATCATGCAGAGAGTGAGAGACCTTGGAATGCACAGCTCTAAATGAGACATCTCCATCCAATCCCTCCCCTCAGAGCCCAGGGAACCCCATGGAAAAGGAGGCATAAGTGATGTGGAAGCCAGAGGCAAGGGAGGCCGTGAGAAAAACAGGGGCCCCTAAATCAACTGAGAAAAACTCCTGTGAGTTCACAGAGACTGAAGCAGCAAGCACGGGCCTACTCGAGTCCACACCAGGTCCTCTGCACACACGTTACAGCTCTCAGCTTAGTTTGCTGTTGCTGTTGTTGTTTGTTTCCTTGCTTGCTTTTTGTTTTGTTTTTTGTTTTTTGCCTTTTTAATGGAACTCCTAAGTGTGAAAAAATGAGTCTCTGATTCTTGTGCCTTCTCTTGGGACTCTTTCCCTTCTGTCGGTTTGCCTTATCCAACTTCCACGCAACGGTTTTTTGTTTTGTCTCATTATATTTTATTTTGTTAACAAAAGAACAGATTGTATTAAAATTTTCATTTTCAATAAAGAAAAGAGTTCAAGGTCACTCTCAGCAACATAACAAGTTCAAGGCCAGCTTGGGCTGCATGAGATCCTGTATCAAAAAGAAAAGAAGTATTTTAATTTGAAAAGCACTGATCTTTAATACATGAAGAACAGGAAAAGGGAAGCTATGTAACTGGAACTGGTGGGAAGGTAAAGTGATATTCATACATTCTAACCAGTTGGCATCTTCTAAAGCCTGTAAGTACATACATGCCTCACACCGGCATCCCATTCCCAGGTGTCTCTGTTGTCCAGGAGAAATGAATTCGCACATCCATAGGAAAATGTGCACACCAGTGTCCATATCATAATGGCTTCTTTCATAAACCCCCAAACAGAATGAAGATGTGAGCCAGGTAAATCCATGGTCAAACTGGCAAGCAATGCCTGTACAGTGGAATACTATTCAGAAGTAGAAAGAGAGCAAGCTGCAGATTCATGTAAGAGCTCAGATGGATCTTGAAATGGTTAAGGTAAGCAAAAGACATTGGGCAAAGAACACAGCTGTGTGACTCCACGTCCATTGGATTTCAGAACGTGTGTACTCAACCAGTGACAGTAAAGAAAAGAAAGAGGAATTGTTTAGGGTGAAGGATATGTTTCCCTATCTCGGATTTGATAGTTTCACAGTCTTTACATAAATCAAAACTCCCCAACTGGGTATCTTAAAGATATGAGGTTTGCATTAATCATATTTTAACAAATTGGCAGGGCTGGGGGCCAAAGGAGAAGAACTAGTTTTAACAGGGGTAGTCGGGCAAAGGGAACAGAAGCACTTTTTCCAGGAGTGCTTGAAGACCTCAGTAGCTCCAGCTGAGGCAAGTTCAAGGTCGTAGGGAAGGCCCCTCTCTCTTGCCTTGCTGCAGTCTGAACTTGGTTCACTCACCATCTCCTGCTTCTATGTCTTGCTTGTGAGCTCTTCCCTGGACCAATCAATCCCTGGAGCCAGACCAACCCAACAGGCCACATACTGTGCAGCTCCCCATGGATTTGGGTGTGTGTGTGGGGGGGGGGGGTGTCAATACCTCACAGCTTAGCCCTGCAGGGCACGGGATTAGCAAAGTCAGGCAAACTCAGCATGCCTTTCCCCTGTTCTGTCTCCGATTTGGAGGCTAAGGGAATGTGGTTTAGGTTGATGAGGTATGTGGTGGTTATGGGAGCGACCGGAAATGACTAGGAAATGCTGGGAATCGCTAGAGAAACCTCGGGTTTCCTGTATCAGGAAGAAAAGGAAAAAGGAAAAGGACAAATGTGAATTGTGCTTCCTTCTTCCACTCATCCTGTGAGCAGGAGGCAGGAGACATGGAGTCCAGGGGAACAGGTGACCTGCATGGAACTGTGAGCAGGAGGCAGGAGACACAGGGTCCAGGGAAACAGGTGCCCCCGTTCATACTTTCTGTCCTGTGAGTGAAGTAACCCCTCGACAGCAGCCACTCTACTCAGCTCTCTGATTACTTTAGCTGAGTGCATTCCTGAATCACTCCCTCCTCAAGGGAAGTCTGGATGCCACCTCATGGGAAAAAGAACTCAGGTACTGGGCAGACAAGAACATCTACAAGGGGTGTATGACAGAAGCCAAAGGAAGCAGGAGGGGAAGCCCCTGAAGGCAACTGAAGCCATGACAAGCAGGAATACATTCAAGAGAAACAAAGAAAGAACAGCTAGGGAGAGGGGAAGAGCCAGCAGCAAGGAAGGCTCTGGTGTAGACACTTGAAAAAGGCCTCCAAGGTTTTGACTGTGCAAAGGAGTCAGTATGCACAGCCAGGAGGGGGAGCACCTTTTCTCATTCTACGTATAGATAACACCAAAGTAGCGCAACCAGGGTGTGGAATTTCCGGGACTGTTTTCTTTTGGCAGAGATCGCCACTTAACCCCCACACATTGTAGATTGGGGGGGGTGTTGAGCAATAAGAGCACTTATATTAAATACAATGGTGGGCTTTTATTGACTTGTTTGTTTGGTTTGGTTTGGGGGGGTGTATTTGTTTGTTTTTGGAGACAGAGATTCTCTATGTAGCCCAGACTGTCCTGGAACTTAGATATCCTCCTGACTCTGCCTCCTGAGTGCTGGGACGATGGATGTGTGCCACTACCACCCAGCAATTATTGATCTTGCTAAATGAACCATGGATACCGTTTTTTATTCCACTTACAAGTAAGGAAGCTGAGGCTCAGAGAGGTTAAGGAACTGGCCGTAGCCACACAGCTATGGGCAGTGGCGTGGAAGCAGAAAGCCATGCTGGGCCTTTCCCCCGCTGGAGTCCCACAGAGAGGCAGTTGGCTGAAGGAGAGGTTTGTGGAATTATCCAGGCCCACTCTCCCACTCTGGCCTATTTCATAAAGCCACAGGCTGCGTTATTTCTCCAAAAGGAACTTCTGGTAAAGTAATACCGTTCTCCCTTACGATCACTGAGGAAGAAAGGTACAGCCACGCTGGTTGACAGGGAAAAACTAAGCACCCGAGGCTGCTTCTGTCTGGGAACTCTGAAATTCATGACTGTTGTCAGCATCACTGTCACCATAATGATTAATATGCATTGAGTGTGCTTTATGAATGGAGCGATGAATCTTCACACTGTTCTTGATATTGATGTTGTTACTATCCATATGGTCTGTAGAGCTTAGATGACCTGCCACAGCCCACGCAGCAAAGGCAACAGCTTTACACACAGGTCCCTCAACAGAAAATGAAGCATTAATGACACTGAGGTGGGCTGGGAGATAAGTCCCTACCATGGTGCCTACCAAGGTCCGAGACCCTCTCAGCCACAGCCAGACCATCGGTGACCCCACAGTGCCCCTCCACCCAGCTCCAGAACCTTATCACTACAGCCTGTGCTGCTTAGCTTTCCCCACATACCTATGATAAAATATACCTTCCCACGATGCTGAGCGGTTGGTCCAATTCTGAGAAACTGAAGTTTAACAAACAGGTGGAAACATGTCTTATGAGAATAAATCAGATTATGAAAGAGCACTATGAAAAATGCACCAGCCATTTGAATGTAATTAATAATGTGTTAGCACACTGTAAATTCAACCAAATTCCTCCAAACCCTTCCAAAGGATGGTTTTCCTCTCCACGGTCGCCAACTTCATGGGCCACCCTCTCTCCTCCCACCTCTTCCCTGACCAGTAAAAACTTTGCTTAGAGGCCTGAGGTAAATTCCTACCAAAAGGCTCCCATATTCTCAGCCTCATATACTCAGAAGAACGGAGTAGATCTGAACATCTTCATCCCCAAGGCATTGTGGTACCTTGTAAGCCTTTTTAATCAATTTAACTCAATTGGCTTTGGTCAAGGTACTTCAGAGTCTGGGACCAAAGTATGAATTTCTTAGTCTCTGGCCTCTCATAACAATGAACAGGCAGGTTGAATTCTCTTGTAGGTTTCCTCTCTGGTTTATTTGTGCCTAGATCTAATATTAAGAACCAGAAAGGGAGTGTGTGTGTGTGTGTGTGTGTGTGTGTGTGTGTGTATGTGTGTATATATATATATGCTTCTAGCCTCCTTCCCACAACAACTAGGAAAATTTCTCTCACTCCCCTGGAACTCTTAGTAAGCACCTACCAGTTGGGGTTCATGAAAGGACTATTTAGCCATCCCTTTGTGGAAGCAGCCCCCCTCCTACCTAGAGAGCAAGTAACCCTCAGACTTCCTGGCCCCTGGAATTTTATTAGTATTTCATTTATTGAAACTGGTTGTAAAGAGACACCATGACCAAGGCAACTCTTATAAAGGACAACATTTTACTGGGGCTGGCTTACAGGTTCAGAGGTTCAGTCCATTATCATCAAGGTGGGAACAAGGCAGCGTCCAGGAAGCGTGGTGCAGAAGGAGCTGAGAGCTCCATTTTGTTCCAAAGGCAGACAGAAGACTGGTTCGCAGGCAGTTAGGAGGAGAGTCTCAAAGCCCACCCCCCATAGCAACACACTTCCTCCAACAAGGCCACACCTACTCCAACAAGGACACACCTCCTAATAGTGCCCCTCCCTGGGCCAAGTGTACTCAGACTACCACAATGGCTAAGCATACCCTGCCTCGTCTTCCACGAGTCTTTCAAACTGTAACAAATGACACTAAAGACACCTTTACATGCATCATTGCGGGCCTATGTACAGGGCATTGTCAGTGGGAATCCACAAGGCTCTACAGCTGCTCCTGGGTTCATGGCAGGTGGCAAGACACAGCGGGCAGCTAGGGGCTGAGGCTGAGACCACTGAGCAGGAAGTAGCTGCATTCAGGCTTGCACACCTGGCTTGTTGGGCCAGGTCGAGGTCCAGTGAAGAAAGCTTCAGGAGAGAAAACTCTTCCCTGGAGTGTTAAGCTCAATAAAGCAAGCACTCTCAGATGATCTTTGATGCCCTTTATTCCTTGTGGATAGAACCTTATAAACATTTGCGGGTGGATTGGGATCTAGAGGCGGATGCTCTCTATTGGCTTGGTCTGACATGTGAGGGATACCTCATCTGTGTGTGGAAGGACTTTGGGTATTGTCCGTAGGTGACTGATTGTCAGTCCTCTCTATGGGGTGTCATGGTCACGAGTTTCAGGACAGGAACTTGGTCAGGAGTAGATTTAAAAGCCTGCCGTTCTCAATTATGAGAATTGCTGGGGTTCCTGAACCACTCAACCTTACCAGGTCTTCTGTCTGGTAGCGTGGTCCACTGCCCCACACATCATCAAAGAAGCACAGATCACCAGCTTGCCCTCAAAGCCCAGTGCCAATGGTTACCTCTCCCAAAACAGCAAGTATCTACACATCTGATCCAGAGCATATTCCTGCCCATGATGCTCACATCAAAATCAGGCTCCCCTGTTCTGCCCTCTCCCCTATCCTCTATAGGGTCTCCATACCTAAAAAACAATAGACACTATAGCCAATTGTCCCCCAACCTCAGACCCAAAGCAACACCACTGAAGGGAACAGACCCACTAAACCCCAGTGGGAGCTGTAGCCATCTGCCTGTCTGCATGTGTGTCAGGGAGAGAGAAACAAAGGCCAGAGGTACAGAAAACCCATCCCTGAGCTGGCCAAGCCCATGACTGCAGCCCAACCACCAAGCCTGTTGGGTCCTGCTTTTCCTGCCAGCTACCGGCCTAGTCCAGCAAGACAGCCTCCGACTACAAGCCCCACTCAAGGATGACTGAAAACAGACACTTAGGAAGATGAGTCTTAGGCGCTGAAGACGAATAGTGAGCACTCTACCAGCACTCTGCTGCCTGCCAGCACACCCCAGTATCATCTTCGTAAGTGCTAACAGCATTTAAGCTCCACTGTCTGGAAACCAGAGAACTCGAAATAGCCCTGCCAGCCAATTCCCCACAAGGAGGATGTTCAGCCTCACATAATCCAGGATGTTAACAATGAAATGCCCATTTCGCCTTTCAAACTGACAAATATATCTTTGTTTGTTGGTTTGTTCATTTATAACTAAGGGAAAACACATAACGCTGCTTAGGAGCACACAAGTCATCAGTCCTAACGTTCTGCACACTGAGATGGGAGGATGGCTAAGCCCGGCTGTTGGAGACCAGCTGGGGCTGCATTGGTGAGAGGTTAAAAGACAACACGAGACAGAAGGAATATGCATGGCCCTGTCAATACCAGACAAAAGTTTGCTTGGTTGTTTTTATGTCCTGGGGTTTGGGAGATGGTTTAGTTCAGCAAGAAAAAGAAGTTTTTGGCAAGTGTGAAGACTAGAGTTCGGATCCCCAGAGCCCACATCAATGCTGACTAGGTAGAATAGAACTTTCCATGTCGTGAATGACAGGCAATCAAAATGATGATGTAGAGTTATTTAATGACGTGAGAAATGATGGTTACAATACAATGCTAAAAGGAAACACCAGTTTGTAAAATAGGTCAGTTCCACTTTTAAAAAAAGATATGTACATGTGTACATAAATATGTGTAAGAAAGAATCTGTACATTGGAAATAGATGTTTCAGAAAGCAATGACTACCAACCAGTTAAGAGTGGGTATGGAAGATGTACAACAGTGTGTGTGTGCGTGTATGCATGTATGTGTATGTCTGTCTGTATGTGATATGTATGTGTGTGTCTGTATGTGGTATGTGTGTGTCTATGTGTCTATATGTGGTGTTTGTGTATGTATCTGTTGTGTCTGTGTATGTGTCTGTATATCTGTGTGTCTGCTCGGTGTATCTATATGTGTGTCTGTGTGAAGTGTGTGTATGTGTGTGTACATATGTGTGTATGTGTCTATGTATGTGTGACTGACAGGGTCTCATGTGTCTAGGCCTCAAACTGACTATGTAGCTGAGGCTGACTTCGAACTCCTGATCCTCCTGCTTTTGCTTTCTACCTGTTGGCACTACAGGCATGGGCCACCTCATCCACCTTTATTTTATATTATATTTTTTTTTATGTGAAGTCTTTACTTTCAACCTTTCCCACCTTGAATATGCAATAATTTCTGATCAGAATTTTATGGCTCTTGTTATCTAACACCCTTCACAGTTAAATCTGCCTATCCAGGGTTCTCGCTGGTCTTTATTTTATTGAAAATGAAGGCAGATGGGAGTTTTTTTTGTTTTTTTTTTTTTTATAATTTATTTATTTTATGTAAGTACACTGTAGCTGTCTTCAGACACCCATATGAGGGCATCAGATCTCATTATGGATGGTTGTGAGCCACCATGTGGTTGCTGGGATTTGAACTCATGACCTCTGGAAGAGCAGTCAGTGCTCTTAACCACTGAGCCATCTCACCAGCCCCAGATGGGAGTTTTAGATGTATCTAGCACATTTCAAATTGGCAGAGATGAAAACAAGTCTGAACTGGGTAGAATGTCCCAAGAACACATGGCTACAAAGTGTCCCTGTTCTAACCTGGGAGCTATGCTTTCGATGGCCCTCGAATAATCATAGTGCCAGGAACTTTATCTTCCAGGAGACCCTGCCAGCATGGGCCATGTTAACCCTCTTCCTCAGAGGAGTGGTACATGACTGTTCCCACAGCAACCAAGACAATGCAGCCGGAACTGACCATCTTAGAAGCAGGAAAACACAGAGGCCTGCAGATCTATGTAGCAAGACACCCAGATTTTGAGTCACTGGGTGTGAGGCTGACTCACCCTTTGAAAGTCTTTTCAACAGTCAGACCATGAACGACAGCATCAATCTGAGGAATCAGCCAAGCAAGCAATGGCCACCCAGACAAAGAAAATGAGTGATGTTTTTACATGGTCAAAATTCCTAGTGTGGTAATAGTACTGGACACAAGTAGGATCCTACAGCTCTTCCCTGAGGAGTGAGACTCTTGTCAGAAACAGCCATATGCATAAGGGACCACTAAGAACCCAAGTGACAAGGTGTAGGCCACATCATAGTTCACAGCCAGCCAAGATTTGCAAAGTGCCTTGATGGCTTAAAGACTAAACATCAGTGTTTAGCTGAATGAGTTGTTAAGACAAAGAACGCCACTGAATCTGACCTCTACTGGCCGTGTCTCATGGCGTGTTGTCCCGCCTGTGAGAACAGACCTCCGGGATGGAGGGAATCACTCAGGCCAATGGCCAGCCTGTGTCTGATCAGTTCCAGCAGGGCACAGTATTCCGGAAGGAGATGAACCCAGGCCTGCATTAGATATGTAAATTACACAGCTCGCCTTTGACGAGAGAAGGCTTGATTTGGAAACAGCCTGCCTCTGAAAGGCCTTGCTCTCTTCCACCTTCTGTGTAGTAAAAATTAGGACTTCTGGGCCAGATTACTGAGAACTACCAGCTGATGGAGCTCAGATCTGATTTGGGCAGAACAAAATACATCCACTGTGATATATATCACATATACACATACATACATATACATACATACATACATACATACATACATGTATACACATACATGCCTATATATACATACACACATATCTAACATATACATACACACCTATATTTACATATATATATATATATATATATATATATATATATATATACACACACACACACACACATATATGGCATGTCCCTACATGCCCCATAGCATGGCATTCAACCTGCCTGAGCGAGTCTTGAAAAAAATAGTCCTTTGTATTATAGACAAGATGTGATTAAAGACAGATGTAGCTTAGTTGGTAAAATCTTTGCCTGGTATGCACAAGGCCCTAGGTTCATTCTGAATAAAAGACCTTGGTTGGTGGTTTATACCCATAAACCCAACACAAGGTTAACCTTGGCTACATAGAGCTGCAGGCTGGCCTCAGCTACATGAAATTCTCTCAAAAAGCAAAATAAGGGCTCGGGATATAGCTCAGTCAGTGAAAGGCCTTGACTCAAAGTGTGCAGACCCAAATCCAGATGCCCAGCACTCACAGCAAAAGCAGCCGGCAGCAGATTGTGTCTGCGTCTCTCCTTCATACTGGAGGGGCAGAGCCAGAAGGATCCCCAGGGCTCACTGGCCAGACAGGCTGGCTCCAGCTTCAGGCAGAGAGCCTATCTCATAAAAGAAAGTAAAAAGTATTGAGGGAGAAGAAACTTGACCTTGACCTCTGACCTACACACACACACACACCATCACATGTACATATACACTCACAAAATACACTCACAATACACACACAATAAAATTTAAAGTGGCAGGATTTTACTTTCCAGGCTACGCCATTTCCTGGAGCCCAGGGAATTGAGCTAGAAAGACCCAAGGACTCCAAATGACTGAGCCCCTGACTACCTGTGAAGTGTAACTTCAGGGATCACAGAAGAGCAACACTGGCAGAATCACACACACACTATACCCCAGCCTTCACGGGTGCAGTGGCCAGTCAGCTACTGTCCTTCTCTCTGGAGCTATACCCTTAGGTTCTGAACTCTGCCTACAAGGTGTCAAGCCCTAAAATGGCCACAGAGTGTCTGACTAGGGAGAAATAGGGAAAGAACGCCACTCTCGACTCTAGCTCAGCAGTTCAAGTGTCTGGAGCCCCTGAAAGGAGAAAATAAAACTCAAGAGAAAGTGCCTAAAATGTCATCATCTCCCAGCATTAAATTTTATTCAGAAGAATTTCAGACTTAGGAGAGATAGCAGACACTCAGCAAACACCTCTAGGATGCCAGGTGAGGGGCCCAGAGGTAGACTGGACCCTGGACCTGCCAGGTCAGAGCCCAGGGTAGGGATGGCAGGTGTCTCTGATCTCCTTTTTTATTGACCATGAAGATGGAGCTGTTGGATACGTGCCACATACAAACCCACACACCCCACACACGTGCACTTGCACACACACACAACTAGGAAAAGAAAGTCTGTCTCTTGCTTATAACCAAATTATCCCATTTCCTGACCTTAAAAAAGAACAGCAGGTTTCCTTAGAAGATTTCGAACCTTATTAGCCACAGTGGGAAATGATGCTTTAATGGGGCTGTGATGGTCTCCGCCTCGGGTGTCTGTGTACGCTGCTGTATTACTTAGCAACACCGTGGCCGTTTAGGTTTAATTTCCTAGCTTGCCTGATAAGGAGGCTGCAAATGTAATTTGTGAGGCTGCAAGCTGGGCAAACTTGCAGGGCTATTAGATGAGTCACTGGGTGAACCAGGCCACTGTGCCCAGCTCTGCGGAAGAACAGAGATGAGCTCTGATCCGCCAGGCTGATACCGCTGAGGCAGACACAATTTTCCAGGTGTCTAGGAGCTTGCTCCACTCCTTCCCCTCCTGCTTGCTGGGTTGTTGCCACCATTCATTAAGGGAAGCTTCGCTCACCTCCCAAACCTTGTCACAATCATCTTCCAGCTCTCTGGGCTCTGTCTGAAAGCTCAAAGCTTGGTGAGGCCAAACAGCAAAAGTAATAGCAACAATAGCAATGATGAATTCCGGGTAATAGTAGCAACAGTAACATTTTAAGCACTTGGTAAAGACTATGCCAGAGCTTTATGTAAACTATTTCTGCTGTCTCCCAGGCATCCCCAGAAAGTAGGCATTACTGTGACTCTAATTTTCCACTGAGGAAACCAGAGTTCAGAGGGTTGACAACCAGCTGAAAGACAATAGAGAGTAGGGGACATGGTTGCCCACTGAACAGAGGATGACCTGCCAAAGGATCTAGCTGTAACTCAGCACCTACCAGCAAGCAGGGCTATGACGTTCACTGTTCTCCAAGGATCCGGAAACCCAAGATTTGTGTGTGTGTGTGTGTGAAGTTATATGAGCTGACTAATTCCGTTATTTAAAGATACCTTCATAACCAAACCCAACATGTCTGCTAGCCAGACCCACGCCCCCCACACCTATGTACGATCTTCTCATTAGAACAAGCAAGTAGACTCATCAAAGACCCACTCCAAACTGACATCTTTCCCTCCATGAGCATCTGGTGCCACAGCCCTCTGAGCACCCATCCCTTCAGTGCATCCTCCCTGGTGCTTCAGCCAGTTATTGGTTCTTTGTGAATTTCACATCACGCACTCCAATCCCACTTCCCTCCCCTCCCCTTATGACCTACCCTCTACCCTGGCAACCTCCCCCCAATAAAGAATAAAGACTCTCATTGTGGAAGCTGCATTGTGTCATAGTGTGTCCCACAGTGTCACCTTTTGTCCACATGTCTTCATTTGCAAATGTTCATTGCAATGAGTTATTGATCTGGTTTGAGGCCTTTGGCATCTGCTACACTATCAACACTGGATCCTCATTGGGACTTTTCTCAGATATCCCGTTGTTACCCTGTGTCATGGTGACTTGGAAGCTTTGGTTCTGGAGGACCTGCTCCTTCACATGCCCCAGCACTGATGGAGTAGATGTTGTCGTGGACCAATTAAAAACCCTGGGTCTGTCCCTGAGAGGTATCTGAGCTGGTCAGCCCACCAGCTCTCTCATATTCCCACCACCAGGGTGAGGTCTTCTTTCCTACCCTGACTGGCCCTTCCAATGTTGCAGCCAGCAAGGGGCAGAGCCAGCTCTCCTGCTCTGATGACCTTGGGCCCAGCTCTCCTGCCTGCCTTAGGTGACAAGGGGCAAGAAGGGGGTATCTCTCCATCACCCATGTCACCACATGGCAGACAAGTGGCAGGGCCAGGTCTCCCATGCTCATATCTTCTGGGCCAACCTACCCACAACTCCTGCAACCAGAGCCAGGTCTGCTGTGCTTCCTGGGTGATGTGTGAGGTCAGCCGGATTCCTAACACCTTGTCTCCTCTCATACCTCAAGTCAAGCTCTCACGGGATCCCATCTTAAACACAGAGCCACAGTCAGTGTGTTTCTCACACTTCTAGAGTAACTACCTTGTTTCAAGCCAGCACTGTCTCTAGCCTGGATGTCACAAGCTACCTTCTCCCCAACTCTGGTCTCACCAGAACACGTGTCCCTGTTGAACCCGTCTGGTCCAGATTCTTTACTAAGAGTTATTTACTGGCTCCCATCCTGCTGAGTGGAAGTTCACATGCTAAAGGGCCACAAGGCCCCTAGGGACCCCATCCCACCTGCAGAGATTCATCTTTCCTGCACCCCAGACATGGAACCTCCTCTTAGCTGTTGTCATTCACCCAACATACTCCAGCCCCAGGTCCTAGACACTCACTATTCCCTTGGAGGTTTTATGTGCCCTCTTGGCTCTTGTCATCTCCTTGCTCTGGTCAGTCTCCATCAAGTTAGATAAATAGTTTCATGGGCAATGCAAGTAAATAGCAATCTCCCCATCGCTCCTCCCTGATTCTCACTACTATCTGCCCTGTCTCTTGGTTCATATTATCTATCTTCCAACTACAGCACAAAAGCAGGGAGCTTGATTTCCTCTCTGCTGTATCTGCAGTATCTCAGAGCAGGCCTGGTGCCTACACACACTGTTCCTTAGATATTTGCTAAATAAATGAGAGAGTGAATGATCCTGTGGGACACAGGATGCCCTGAGGGTAACACATGGGCCTCACCTTGGCCTCTCCACTCCTGTGTGACGCAGGAGGCCTGCCATGTGGCTATTGTCACCACCACCTCCACCACAGCCACTCCTTAGCAGAGTAAGCTCAGTGTTTGTTTCATGACTGATGGTCCCTGGCTGAGAAAGGGCAGGAACTGCTGAGTCACTGGTAACTTGTGATCTGTGTGTGTGTGTGTGTGTGTGTGCTTTGCCCTGGATGAACTGAGAAACAGCTCAGTCATAATGCTGATTAATTAATTGGCTTTGATGGGACATGGAGGCTCTGTGTGAGGGTAGAACATTTTAATCCTTGCTTATAGAACTAGATAAAGGCACTTTGCTCACTTATCTAGAGGACTCGCAGTTGTACTTTTTGGCCTTAGCTTTATACTTTTACTTGAACACTTACGTACTACGGTGGCTTCCATGGGAACTGACCCCCATAGGATCATACGTTTAAATACTTGGTCCCCATTGTTTTCCTGCAAGCAGCATAGTGTGGTCAGCTCTGCACAGTTCAGAGCTGTCTAGGGCAGGGCCCACTTTGATAACTGTATGTGACATCCTAGATGTTCACTCTCCTTGGCCACTAAATCCTGCTTGACCAGGAAGGAAAAGCAAGGTATGAGGATGGCCCAACCTGCCCAGTGCTGAAACTTACTCAAGAAAAGAGCTGAGCCTAAAACCCAGTAAGACACATGTTTGTACAGAGGAGGGGAGAGCTTCCATCCAGTCATCAGCACTAAAGCTGATAGAAAAGGCAAGGAGGTGACAGAGAGGCAACCCGTTTCTCGAGGGGCAGATAAACAATACCACTGGGCAGACTGATTTGCTGAGGAACCCAGTGCATGAGGAGGGTGCTCTCATTAGACTCTTGCTCCCTTTGAATCTTTCCATTGTCAATACCTCTCATATCGATATAGTCCTTCGAAGATGCTGATGTGGATGTGCCCTTCACCAGAGTCCTCTCGTGGTCACCCCTGTTTGTCAGACTCCACTCCTCTTCTCAAGACGTGGCAGATGCAATCATAGGGTGTCCCCTGCCAGCCCATCTAATTCCCCAACCTAAGGAGGAATATTCCTTTTCTTTTCTGAAAAGACACAAATCACAGGACATAATAGAGAAAGTCACAGAGAACAGAAGGTCACAGAGGAAGATGAGTGTTCAAGGGAGCTTGGATTATAAAGAGGGATGTTTGGGGCAGATGGAGGCGTGTTAAAAGTGAAAAGCAAAGGTCTTTTTTGTTTGTTTGTTTGTTTGTTTGTTTGTTTTAAGATTTATGGGAAGAGATGCATATCATTGACCTAGACACATTTAAGCCAGACTGACAGCTGCAGGATGCCAGAATAAGAAGCCATGCTCTTCTTTTTACCTCACAAACACAACAGTTGAGCAGCAGTTTCCAGATAAATGTCCTTAGGGAAAAATCCAGGAGCTAAGTGAGATGGTGCTGTACACCAGGTGAATACAAAATCAGATGCCCTGAAGCTGCTGTGGAGATGCTCTGCCCTGACAGAGTCACACTGCTAAGAAGGCTCCCTACCTCCCCACTTCTCCAAGAGCAAGAAAGCACTGTCTCTTCGTGTGTCTAGAGCTCCTGTTTTTCTGAAGAAACCAGAGGTTTAGCTTCAGCCTCACCAGCTTCAGTTCTGATAGGTTTAAAGCAATCTAGACTCAATGAGTCTAGGGAAAAAGAAAGGCAGCAGTTTGAATTGCTATAGATTTTCCTCCATGCTCAGCCCAGAGTGGGTGGGGAAAAAAGGAAAGAAAGAGAAAGAGAGAGGGGGGAGAAGAAGAAGAAGAAGAAGGAGAAGGAGGAGGAGGAGGAGGAGGAGGAGGAGGAGGAGGAGGAGGAGGAGGAGGAGAGAAGAAAAGAAAAAATAAAAACATTCCAGTTATCAGCTTCTCCCTGAGAAGGGATATATTCAAGCCAAGCAAGCAGTGCCTCCGTTTGTCCAGGGATCTATCTGTCATGCCAGTGCTGAGTTCTGGCCGGTCAGACCTAGCCACGTGGATGGTGGTTTGGCCTATGGCTGGAATAGCCTCCTCTGCCAAGCTCACTCAGCACAGCAAACAAAGCCACGTGCCTGCTCTGCTGTAGGAAGAGAAAGTGTTGCAGAGGACCTCGGAGTCTCTGGTCAGGCTGATGTATGGTGGACAGTCTGGTGTCATGTTATTTCTCATGCACAGTGGAAGCGGGAGAGGTGCCTGCTTCCTCTAAAGCATGGATAGCACATGGAAGGCCAAGGGAAGTGAAGATTCCAGCCAAGGGAAATTGCACAAACAGAAGAAATCTCAATCAATATCTGTCTCTCTCTCTCTCTCTCTCTCTCTCTCTCTCTCTCTCTCTCTCTCCATCCCTCCCTCCCTCCCCCACTCTCTCTCCTCTTTGTTGTTTGGTTGGTTGGTTGATGGGTGGGTTGGTTGATTTTTTGTTTTGTTTTGTTTTTATATTTTACTAACATTTAAGATGCCATCCACTTTCCCCATTTCCCCTCCCTAGAACACTGTCCCATGCCCCCCTTTCCTTTTTGCTTTTTTTTTCTTTTTTTTAAATTTTTTTTATTAGATATTTTATTTACACTTCCCATACCCCCTTTTCCTTTTTGCATTTATACATTTTTTTTAAAATAATGTTAGTCATAAGAGTTATAAGTTTGGAATTGTTCAATCAGAGGTGTAACCCACTGACCTACCTAGATATAACAACTATCTTTGACTGGTGGAGATACATGAACATCTGCCTCCCTGTCTCCCCCCCTCTTTCTCTCTTTCATCACCTAGCTTCTCCTCTCCTTCTTCTTCTCCTCTTCTTACTCCTTTTCTTCCTCTCAGTACTCCTCCTACCTTAGCTCCTCCTACACATCACCCTTCCTGTTAAAATGAAACTTTTCTCTCAAAATACAATTAGAGCATAATTATGCCAATTTGTACCAGTGAGGTACAAGATAGTCCTAATACCCTGTCCATCCTTTTGTTGACTAACCAGCACCTCTGTCATCTATCCTAACTAAAACATTTAATTCTGAACCTGGCTTTAGGATGAATGTCAGCTGACGACCATCCACTCAAATCTTTTCTCTTACGGTAAATAGCTATAAGTTTTCAACCCCGTCAGAAATCCAGAATGACCGAGTTAACTATAATTGTGGGAAGCACAAAGCATAGCTTCTAAAACTTAGCCAATTTATAGAGACCTCTGAACACCTGAAAAGCCCCTATACTACCGAACGTTGGAGCATCAAATCTTCAGCCTTCTGGCCCAGAATCATCTGACAGACCTTGGTGATGCAGGATTATTAAGGGCTGATTACTCTGTCTAGGCAGATATAATCAGTCGACTATTCTACATGTGTGTCCTTTTCTGGACAGTAATTTGTCTGTAGATGGAGAGAGGCAATTCTTGCCTAGTGGCTGTCACCACACAACTGGAGTAACTCCAAGGATGCTCAATTTCTTCTTAGAATCCACGACAGGAAGCTGTCAGGAGCAGACAGGTCTCTAATCAAAATGAACATTAATATATAAATATTTGTAGCGTCAGTTCTATGGACTTCTGATGTTTTGAAAACCAACTATCCATGTAAGGTAACCTGGACTGTTGTCTGTTCACTCCTCTCAGCTATTTCTAAATAAAATATGGAAAACACCCTAACAATAAACTCAAAAATATGAATTTGCTATAGTCCCTTAACTCATAGGTTAACTGTCCCAAATCAGTTAAAAAAGTTAAAAAAAGGGCTGGGTCTAGGCATTGTATTCCTAAATGTGTTATACAGGCACAATGCCCATGAGAGTATCAATATTCATCTCATTTTTATATTAATAAGAGGCTCATACCAATGAAAACCTTAAATTTGAAATCAAAGTAAATTTTGTACCATTTAAGAAATTATAACTTCATCTTGATAATAATTATACAGATTTCTACCAATAGGTTATGGCTATGCAATAAGTCCTAGCTAATCCCCCCTGTTCCAACAAAACCACTACTTTTCCCTAGAAAGACAGACCATTATTAAGATTTTTTGTTTTTTAAGTCAGGGTCTCTATGTAGCCCTGGCTGCCCTGGAACTGAGACTAGACTTGCCTCAAATTCAAAGACATCTGCCTACTTCTGCATCCTGAGTGGTGAGATTAAAGGCACAAATCATCACACCCAGCAACAAGGTAAAATTTCAACAAAGAAATGGATAATGTCAAAAGGTAGGCTTTCATTGCTGTGAAGCGACACCATTAACAAGGCAACTCTTATAAAGACAACATTTAATTGGTGCTGGCTTACAGGTTCAGAGGTTCAGTACATCATCATCATGGTGGGACGTATGGGGGCATCCAGGCAGGAATGGTGCTGGAGAAAGAGCTGAGAGTTCTACATCTTGATGCGAAAGCAGCCAGAAGGAGATTTTCTCCATACTGGTGAGAAAGTAAGCGTAGGATCTCAAAGACCCGTACACAGTGACACACCTACTCCAACAAGGCCACACCTCCTAGCAGTGCCACTTCCCATGGGTCAAGCATATTCAAACCATCACAGATATAAAACATAAAAATGGAACTGAAGCAGGATATAATATTTGAATTGAAATTTTCACTAAAGAGTTTCAACATGCCAGATCAATCAGAAAAGAAGAAGGAAGAGGAAGAGAAAGAGGAAGAGGAGGAGGAAGAAGAGGAGGAAGAAGAAGAAGAAGAGGAGGAGGAGGAGGAGGAGAAGCAACTATGACTATAAATATACATCTCTGAGAATGATTGAGTCAAGAGAACAAGGAGAAAGAGTGAAGGGAGCTGAAGTTACTTATGAGACACTAGTATGTCAATGGATGGACACATTATCAGAGTATTAAGAGGAAATGTCCTGAAAGTTTACTCATAGAAAACTGCCAACACCTTAGAGAAGGAAATGTCCATATCTAAGAAGACATAAGGATCCCCAAATAGATGACTACTAAGAAATCTACTTTCCTTTGTGGAAGCACACTCTAATCAAACAGTCTAAGACAAAATTTTGAAAGTAACAAGCTACAAATACCTGTCCCCCTACAACCATTCAATGGTGTGTTGACTTTCATGGGTTTTTAAATTGTTCTACTTTCCTGTACTGTTCACCGGTGTCATCCCTTGGTGATCAGAAACAGCACTCGGTTTAACTTTAATCTTAATTGGTTCAGATTTCTCATGGTCTAATTCTCTCCTGAGGTTTCCTTCTCATGCCATGTCTGTGAGACACCAGTCAAATTTCATCAGAAACTTTATAAGCAGGAAGGGAGTGAACTTGTGATTTCAAAGTACTAGATAAAAAACAACCCAAAAGCCCTGTCAACATAAGAATGCTGTGCTCAGCAAAATATCCTTCAAAAATGAGCGGAAGCTGGGGAGTTGACTCACTGGGTTAAGTGCTTTCTGTGCCAACATGAGGACCAGAGTTCAGATTCCCAACACCCATCTTAAAGCAGGGCACAATATTTCCCACCTCTAACCCCAGCCTTGGGGAGACAGATGGTTCCCATAAGTTCACTGGCCAACCAGCTTAGTCAAGCTGGATATCCAACGTTCAGTGAGAAACCTTGTCTCAAAAAATAAAGTGGAAAGAAATCAAGAAAAATACATGAAGTTCACCTATGATCTCCACATGTACACATCGCAATATGTACATGTGCATATAGACAAACAAATCACACACACACACACACACACACACACACACACGACTTTCCTAGACAAACAGAACTTAAGGACTTCATCAACCAGACTGGCCTTATAGTGTACAGTCTAAAAGGAATTGTTCAAGTTGAAATGAAAGGATGTAACACGTTTGCATGGGAAAGTACCAAATCCATTAATATAGGAAAATATCTAGACGTACAAAATATGGTATCACAGTAATGGGAGTGAGGACATTACTGTTTGTAAATATAAAATATGAAAATAGTTATATCCAAAGTATGTTAAAAGATGCATAGTATGAATCAATGTAAATTGCTAAGTCAATGAAATATATCATTTTGCAGGCGGTTGTAGCTACATTGTCACCAGTTGACAGTATACTGTTACATTTTATGTGCCTATCAAGAAAATGCTTGTAGAGGTCATACAAAGAGAACAGAATTGAAGCGTATTGTTTTTAGCTCTCTAGAGAGACAAAGCATAGATGTATCACTAGTTGATTGTCTCATTGCTATGATAACACAAGGTAGAAAAGATTTATTTTGGCTGACAGTTTCAGAGGAAGTTCAGTTCATTAGAGTGGGAAGGGCTTGACCAAGTGTGACAGAGTGGCTCTGCGGTGGAAGGGTGTGGTAGAGGCTTGTTCGTATGACCTGAACAGAAAAAGACAGAAAGCATGAAAGCATGCTGGAACAGAGAGTACATATATCGCTTGTTTTTCTCATCTCTGTGACCAAACCCCTGACAAGAAGCATGGTTGGTTTGGGCTCACAGTTCAAGAAGGGAACCAGTTCAAAGGCTGGCAGGGATGAGGGGAGACTGGTCACAGTCAGGAAACAGGGAGCAATGGACGCTGGTGTTCCACTCATTTTCTACGTTTTAGTTGGTCTGGGACACAGCCTGTGGGATGGTGCTGCCCACATTCGAGCTGGGACTTCTCTGTCATACTAAACCATTCTGGAAATACCCCCATAGTCACAAAGGTCTGCTTCTGTGGCAACCTAAATCCCTTCACATTGATCATGAAAATTAACAATCACACCTCTATCCAACACATCACTTGAAATCGCAACATTCCATCCCACTCCTGGTCCCCAAAGTTTCATTTACATCTCATAATGCGAAATCCATTTAGTACAAAGTCCCTGTAGTCTTTAACAGTCTGACACTGTCCCAAAGTCCTAAGTCTCTTGAGGCTTAACAAAATCTATTAACCGTGAACAAATATAAAAAATAAATTATGGAGACAGAGAGATGACTCAGCAATTAAGAGCACTGGCTGCTCTTCCAAAGGACCAGGGTTCCATTCCCAGCAACCACATGGCAGCTCACAACCATCTATAATCTCAGTTCCAGGAGATCTGACAACCTCTTCTGGCCTCCATGGGCACTACATGCGTGTGATGCACAAATGTACTTTCAGACACAACACCTATATATACATTTTTTATTGTAAAAAATAAGAACAAAAATAAGTTGCATAATTTCTATATAAAATGGCACAGAATAAACATTTTCATTCCAAAATGGAGAAACGGGGGCATACAAATCCATTAGGGAAAACACTAAATTCTGCAACTCTACGTCCAGTGTCTGGGGCTTTGGTCTTCACTTAGCAGTTGCTTAGGCAACCAAAAAGCACCCATCTCTCCTGCCTGTAACTTGCAAAACGTCTCTCTTGGGCTGGCTTCACCTGTGCCTGCAGCTTTTCTCTGGGGCATCCCAAGGTCCTGAGGTTTCCACTGAACATTGGGTTTTACATTCACAGCTTCACACAGCGGCTCCCACTGCCAGAGAGTCCCTCTCTGCCACATACTCTTCTCAGTGGCTCTCTGGAATCATGGCACGAGACTTCATGACCTCAGTTGTGTATCTTTCATGCCTTCAAAACCTGGACCATGTGGACAACGCCACCAAGTTCTGCTGCCAGCTCAAAATGCAACTTGGCATCCTTGGACTGAGGTGCAAGTGGCCTCTGAGTGTCAACATGGCTGCTTTTAAACAGGGGACAGTGTTCAGTTTCCATTCAAGTTCTCTCCTTTCAAATGCATTTTCGTTTTCACATTGGAGGCGGGAACGGGTGGGGTCTTGCCTCTGGGGTGCTTTTCTCAAAGCTCTAGGTTTCTTTTTAATGGAGCAAATCCCTCTAACAATTGCGGCTGGATTTGCAACTTCAAACTCCTTCCTTTCCCCTAAGCAGCACATTTTCTTGTCTTTCAGCTCCACTTGTTGCTCTGTCTCTCACTGTGGACCTGGATACCAGCATTAAACAGGGATCGGGACACAGCTTGAATGTTCTCTGCCATGAGATTTCCTCTGCCAAATATATTAATCCATTACTTTTTAATTCGGTCTCACTCAGGTTCTTAGAATGCTGGCAGAGTGCAGCCAGATTCTTAGCCAGAATGTAGCAAGAGCGGCCTCTAGCCCAGTTCCTGATAGAATTCTTGTTCCCCTCCATCATCTCACGAGTTGGGCCTCTACTGTCCACATTTTTCTCAGCCTTTAGCCTTCCAAACCCCTGTTAATCTCTGCTTCAGTGTGGTAAGACTTTTCTAGCCCGAAGTTCCAAACTCTTCCACTTTCACTCCACAAGCTAGATCTGAAGACCTAAGAACCATGTGGTTAGTTTATAATAGCAATGAACAACTCCTGGTGCTGCTTTTCTGCACTAGTTTGTAGGCTTAGATTTTTATTGAAACCTACTTTATTCAGTGTTCTTAAATGCTTCAATCTCCCTTCTAACCCACCTACCAGAAGTAGGGGAAGAAGGCTAATAGAAAAAGGGTGTTGCTGCCGGGCAGTGGTGGCGCACGCCTTTAATCCCAGCACTTGGGAGGCAGAGGCAGGTAAATTTCTGAGTTTGAGGCCAGTCTGGTCTACATACAGAGTAAGTTTCAGGACAGCCAGGGCTACACAGAGAAACCCTGTCTCGAAAAACAAAACAAACAAACAAACAAAAAAACAAAAACAAAAACAAAAAAACAAAAAAAGAAAAAGAAAAAGAAAAAGAAAAGAAAAAAAAAAAAAGAAAAAGGGTGTTGTGGACCTGCTCAGAAGTAGTTCCTTGAGGTAATTCTACTCTTCATTGTCAGGATGCCAACAGTTCAGTTCAGTAGAAAACACCAAATATGAATTAGTAGCTGTGGCACGATCCAGGAGAAACAGCAAGGCTCCACCAAATTGGCACAAGTCAGAGGGAGCCATCAGAAACAGCTGGAATATGTGAGAAGTTCTTTGGTGCATTTCTCTTTGTGAAATGAAAACCAACAAAGACCAGCAAAGCACTGTATGGCAGAGCAATGCAAGAGTATCCTCTCACTGTTTGTGGGGCTACATTTATGTTCTTTCTAAACATCATGTACCCTCTCAAAAGTCTGCTTTTAACAACACATCACATGCACTCTCACAAGATAGCTTCTAGAAAAACATCAAATGACACAACTGAGTTGTCAAAGAAACCAGAAATTTCCACTTCATTAGTTACTTTTCTCATTGCTCCGACCAATACCTTACAAGAAGCAACTTAAGGGAAGGAGCACTTATCCTGGGTCACAGTTAAGAGGGGACACAATTCATCATGGCAGGGATGGCATGGTGGCAGGAGCATGAGGGAGATGGTCACACTGCATTCACAGTTGGGAAGCAAAAGAGATGAATTCTCAGATGATGGCTCACCTTCCTATTTTTATTCTGTTGAGATCTCAGCCTCTGGGATGCTGCTGCCCACACCCAGGGTAAGACCTCTCTGTTCAGCTAAACCTTTCTAGAAATACTGTCATAGAAACTTTCAGAGGTATGTTTCCACTGAAATTCTTAATTTTGTCAAATCAACAATGAAGATAATCATAATATGTGCAACATTACCACTCCTAGTAACCTCATTGACTAGCCAAGCTCCATTCCAAAGGTTCCATTCCTTAGCCTATAAATTGTCACCACAGGCAGGTAACTAATAACTCAAAAGATTAGCCTGTGGCAGACATTTCAAATTTAAATCATAACAGAGAGGTTGGAGTATGATTGTGAGGAATTGTCTGTGTAATTATGGAGGATGAGAAGGCCTATGATCTGTTCTCTACGTGCTTCAAACACCTGGTGGTATAACTTACTGTGAAGACTTAAGAGCCAGAGTAGATATGAAGTGGTACAGCCTAGCTCAAAGAGGCAACAACAAGCAAAGGAGGTTAACTAATCCCTGCTTCTTCCTCCTTTCATTATATTCTGACTCTCAATGGATTAAATGATACCTAAGCACAGTGGGGAAGGAAATCTACTCATTTAGTCTACCAGCTCAAATATCCTCATAGACACACCCCAAGACAAAGTTTATTGTGAGCATCCTATGACCTGCTAAAATTGGCACATAAAATTAAACACCATGCTTATCAATGTCAAAGAATACAGAATATAAAACACCCAAAGGGAGAAGTCAGACAAAAGAGCCATCAGATGAGTACAAGACAGTTAACAAACCAGCAATAGTAAATCCTTCCTCATCAATAATTACCTTCACTGTAAATGGATTAAACTCTACAACAAAAAGACATGCTATGGCTAAATGAATGAAAACAAGTTGCAGTTATAAACTGTCCACAAGAAGCTCACCTTAGATTTCAGGGCACATAGATGCAGCAAAGGCAGTAGTGAAGCAGAAGTTTGCCACAGTAAGTACCTATATAAAAAAGAAGAAAGGTGTGGTCATAAAAATGTCTCTGTGGTTAAGACAATTGCCACAAAGCCTGACGCTCTGAGGACCATGTAGTAGAAGGAGATAATCGTGTTTGGAAACTGTCCTCTGACCTCCACACACACGCCACAAATGTGCGCACATGCACATAATAAATAAATGTAATAATTTTTAAGAAGAAACATAAAATAAACAATTAGCTTTATGTCTCAAGGAATTAAAAAGAACAAGCCATGCTGGCTAGTTTTACATCAACTGGACACAGTCTAGAGATATCTGGGAAGAAGAACCATCAATTGAGAAAATGCCTCTACCAGACTGGCCACTGGGAACGCCTGTGGTGCATTTTCTTAATTGATGGTTGATATGGGAGGGCCCAGCTCCCTGTGAGCCATGCCACCCCTGTGAAGGTGGTCTTGGGTTCTATAAGAAAGCAGGCTGAGCAAACCATGAAGGGTAAGCCAGTAAGCTACATTTCTCCATGGCTGCCCTGCTTGAACTCCTGCCCTGACTTCCTTCAGTGATGAATAACCCAGAAGCATAAGATGAAATAAGCCTTTCCTCTTCAAGTTGCTTTGGGTTATGGTGTTTTATTACAGCAACATAAACCTAACTATGACACAAACGAAGCCCAAAGTTAGCAGAAAGAATAAAATAAAGATCAGAGAAAAAATAAATGAAATGGGGGAACAGAAAGACAGTCTAAAAGAAACTAATGTAATAAAGTGTTACAATTCTGAAAAGATAAATACATTGAAAATTATTACCTAGACTAAATAAGAAAAAGAAAAAATACTCAAACAAAATTAAAAGTGAATGAAAATAGTGTATAGCTGATGTCACAGAAGTTTTTAAAGGATCATACAAAACTATGGTGATCAACTAATTATACACCAACAGGCTGGATAACCCAGTAGAAATGAATAAATCAATTCCTGGAAACATTGTGCCTAAAACATGAAAAATCAAGACAGTGTATGCCATTCATAATGATTTAGCATAAAGACTAAATCATTGATCAAGATCTCAAGAAAAGTTCACTAATAAAGTCCCACAAATTTAAAGTCAATGCCAATCTGTGGAACATCCTTCCAAAAATTTCAAGATTAATGAAGACTTAAGAGGTCATATTATTCTGATGTCAAAGCCAGACATAAAAACCTCAAGATAGAAAATTACAGACCTGTATCCCTGAAGAATATAGACACAAGCCTCAATGGCAGGCACTCTTCAATTTTCTGGTTCCTTGCTGATAATTTTTTTTTACTCAACTGAAAGCCAAATGGTGGTTTATAAACAACCAGGTGTTGTTTATCCTGGGGATATAAGGAAGGTTCAGCATCTTGAGAATATTGAATGACTTCAACTGGCTAATGATTTCCACCTTACAAAATCCAACTGGCATCCTTCTGGTATCTTACCTGATCAGATGAACTTGCTCACCACAGGCTCACATTAAAATTGGCTCCTAATACAGTTTAGAGATGGGGCGTTGGGAGCCATGGATCATGAGTGCTGTGAGCTCATTAATGGATGGATCCGCTGATAGGTTCAGAGATGGTGGAAACCTAGTGGGTGGGACCTAGTTAGAGGGAGCAGGACCATGGGGCCATGATCTCACATCTCAACCCAACCTTCCCCCAGCCCTTCCCTCTGACTCCTGCATCTCTCCTCTCTCTTCCTCCCCTCTCTCCCTTCCTCCCACCTTCTTTCTTGCTGGATGCCATGGACTGGCAACCTCCTCTGCCACACATCCCAATGCTGCCACGCCCTGCTTTGCCTCAGGCCCAAAACAGTGGAGCCAGGAACTGAAACTGCAAGACAAAGTAAATCCTTTAAATCTCTCCTCCTTTAAGTAGATTTTCTCAGTTATTTTTCTCTCACAGCAGCAGAAAGCTAACACAATGGTACAAGATTATTACAGATTTTGAGGAAAGAAAGACAGCAGACAAGAAAACTTAACAGATAATTAGCTATAAATGAACACTAAAGTAATATTTTCTCTTACTTAGATATTTTGCCAACTAATGTGGAATCTGACAGAAGTAACAGTTTGGTAAATACTTTCTAAATCATGAGTGTTTTTCATTTACTTCTTTAAACATTTTGACAGTTTGACAGTGTTATAGCATGTGCCATGCCATGAGATTTCCATTGCTGACTGTTTCTGTTATTTCAAGTTCTCAATATTATAAATTTCAAAATAAATATCTTCATAGATACACAGGTGCACACACTTTGCCCCCGAGTCTCTCACACTCTCTCCTCCCTGGAAGCCCACTCTAGATTTTGGACAAGTCCGTCTGCCTCTGTCTTCTGAGCCCTGATTGAGTATAATCTTTGGGACATTATCTCTTCTCCATTTCCTTGCTCTCCACCCTCTCCTGGCTGACTTCAGCTCTAGGAACAACTTGAGTTGGTCTACAACTAGCCCAGACTTCTTTCTTCTTCTGTTTCCCACAGAAGCCTCAGTGAGCAGGTGTGAAGCTGATGGCCTACTGTGCACCATTGTCCAACTTGTCCAACATCTCCTTGACACCCACTGCAATAGTTTGAATATGGAGGGCTCCTGACAGGCTCATGTCTTTGAATATTTGGTCTTCATCTATAGGTGCTGTTGGGAAAGTGGAAGAACTTTCTGGGGTAGGTGGGCTTTGAGGTTTATAGCCCAGACTCCCCTCTTATCCCAGCTCTACTTCCTGTTTCTCCAAGACAGGATGAGCTAAGGTACACCCTCATGCTCCAGTTACTACCAGGGGATGTGAGGCCTAGCTGGAGAAGTGAGTATCTTGGAAGTGGATGGTATAGGCTACAGCTTGTTCAGATTCCAGCCTGAGCTCTCCAAGTTGCAATCTGCTGAGATACAAGCAAATTGTTTCTCGTTTCTGCCACCACAGGTCCTTATGCGCCCTCCCAGCTCAGTGGGTTAGGATAAGCCTCTTCTCCCTTCAGTTGCTTCTGGCCCAGTATTTGTTCCCAACAGTGAGAACAGGGGCTACTCCGCCCCCTTCTGCCACTGTCTCTCCCTTTGTGGTTACTGCTACCATAGTCCCCAGATACCCAGCCTCCCCAAGCAGGATCGCTCAGGATGAGCCCTTGCCAGGTGGTGAACAAGCTCTTTACCTCTACCTTTTAAACCTCACTGCTGTGCTGTCTCCTCTTCTCAGCCTCAGGAGCACTCACAAGCTTTTTGTCCTAAGTTAATGTAGTAGCCTCCTAAGATGCCTATCCTCCGACTCCCACTCCGAGCACAGCCCAAATCTCCCTGCCTGATAGCCTCCTACTAGCTTTTCACAGCTCCCCACTGCTTCTGGATCTGGTCTCACCAAAGGCCTTTGAGGTCTTCTGGGATCTGGCCCTTGGGAAATCTCTCCAACCCTCTCTCTGTCTCTAGTACCCTACTGTGGGACCCACATACAGGGAGACATGAGTCTCCATTGCTCACGCCCTGCCTGAGTCTAAAGACTGAACTGTCATCCTCACCTTTGTGCACCTACATACAGCACAGCTAAGCCTCAGGAAGAAAACCCTGTACAGAGTCATTGCAGGAAACAGCAACAGTGAGGGGAAGGAACTGTGGTGTTAGTTCTCTGGGTAGGTGGGACCTCACTCCCTGCATTTACCTGGTCTTTCCACCTGTAAACGGAATGGGGGCCTGGCACTCAAGAAGCCTCTTTTAAGTCCCTATCATCCGAAGTTTCTGGGACCAAGGTGCCCAGTCCAACCTGTTGCACCAGAAAGCCCATGATCCCACCTGTACAACTTTCAACGGTGTGTGCTGGTTAGTTTTGTCAACTTGACAGAAACCTGGCCTATCTGGGAAGAGGGTAATCTCAATTTAGAAATTGCTTCCATCAAATATGGGCGTGGCTATGGAGTATTTTCTCCAACGATCGATGTGGGAGAACCTATCCCATTATGGACAGTGTCACCTGTGGTCAGATGGTCCTGGATGCTATAGAAAAGCAAGCTGGAGCAAGCCATGGAGAACAAACCAGTTAGCAATATCTCTTTATGATCGATGCTTCAGTTCCTGCCTCTGGGTTCCTGCCTTTAGCTCCTGCCCTGACTTCCCTCAATGATGAACCATGATAAAATAAACCTTTTCCTCCACAAGTTGTTTTGGGCACAGTCTTTACCACAGTAACAGAGAAGCAAACTAAGACAGGCCATACCTTTCCCTATGTGAACGGAATTAAATACTCACCAAACTATGGCTTCATTTGCAAGGATGTCTTCAACCTTAGACAGTTAAAAATACACTAGAGGGACTAGGGAGATGGCTCAGTGTAGAACGTGTTTGCCCTGCAAGCATCAGAATGTTGAGTTCAGATCCCTGGTACCCATTAAAAGGTCAACATAGAAGCATGTACCTCCCACCCCAGTGCTGGGATGGAGACAGGGGGATTCTGGTGCTCACTGGTTGGCCAGTCTAGCTGAATCAGTGAGTTTAAGACTCAGTGAGAGATCCTATCGCAGAAAATAAGGTCAAGGGGAATCGAGGAAGATACCCAACATCACCTTCTGGCCTGCATGTGAATACACATGTGCACACATCTGTGCACACACAAAATAAATATCATACATGCAATTGAGAACACAGTAGAGAGAGAAGAGAAACAAAATTAGTTCTGTAGGGCCCAATAGGGCCTCAAAGCCCTCTAAGACAATTCCCATAGCTGTGATTTCTGGGGAAAAAAATGATGCTTGCCAGCTCCACAAAGGCTCCCCTAGCAGCCCAGATGGCTGGAGCTCTTTGCTATGCATGTGAGGGAACCACACAAATGTGTTGGATCCAGAGAGAGGGTCTGCCAATGACAGACTGCTGGCCAAATCCAATCCTCCATCTGTTAATGCTTTTTACATGTTTTAATAATTGAAAAAAGCAATATTTCATGACATAAAAATTCTATAAGGGGCTGGAGAGATGGCTTAGTGGTTAAAATGACTTGCTGCTCTTCCAGAGGATGTGAGGCTCACAACCACCAGTAACACCAACTCCATAGGATCTATGCTCTCTACTGGCACCCCTGCAAACATACGGTATACAAAGAGACACACACAAACATACATATAAAAAGTAAATTTAGAAATAACTCCATAAAATTCAAATGTCAGTGATCATAAGTAAAATTACATCAAGACACAAACACACTGGTTCATTTGTAGATTTTCTGTGGTGGTTGGAATAAGAATATGTTTAAATGTTTAGTCATCAGGGTGTGGAACTGTTTGAAAGGATTTCAAGGAGTAGGAGGTGTGGCCTTGTTGGAGGAAGTGTGTCACTAGAGGTGGGCTTTGTGGTTTCCAGAGCCCACACCAGGCCAGTGGATCTCTTTCAGCCTGTGGATCAGGATGTAGTGTTCACAGCTGCTGCTCCAGTGCCTGCCTACAGGATGCCATGCTCCCCACCACGATGATAATTGACTAACCTATGAAACTGTAAGCTAGCCCCCAATTAAATGCTTTCTCTTATAAGAGCTGCCTTGGCCATGGTGTCTCTTCACAGCCATAGAACACTGACAAAGACATTTTCTATGGTGAAGTTCACACTGTGATGACAGAGTAGGCAGAAAACATGTTACCTACAGAGTCAAGAACATTTACTGCCAGAAACTTAACAGAAAATGGTGCTAGTCTCTGATCTAGAGTTCTCAAAGCCTGTGAATTACAGAGGAATAAAGATGCAAACATTCAGGCCAGTGATATATTCACTTTAACTGAGTAAATACACCTGATTTGTTGTTGGTGTTGTTTAATCAATGGTATATATTGGGGCAGCACATGACTGCAGGTGCCCTTAGAGACCAGACAAGTGCATTGCGTCCCCTGGAGCTGGAGTTACAGGTGATTGTGAGCCATTTGAAATGGGTTCCTGTCCTCTGGAATGGCAGTATGTGTTCTTGACTGCTGAACCTCATGTTTTATTTTTGCAGTAACGTTCACTATGTCTCCTAAGCAGCCCTCAAACTCATAATGTAGCCCTAGGCTGTTCTCAGACTATGTGATCCCAGTTAGCCTCATGGCAGTCCTGGCCTCCTGAGTGCTAGGAGATTATAGCTACCTACTTTTTTTTTTTTTTTTTTTTTTTTTTTGGTTTTTCGAGACAGGGTTTCTCTGTATAGCCTTTGGCTGGCCTCGAACTCAGAAATCCGCCTGCCTCTGCCTCCCAAGTGCTGGGATTAAAGGCGTGCGCCACCACCAACAGGTGCTACCTACCTTTTGATCATCAAATAGTAACAGATTAAAAAGAAAAAGTGTCTAACTCAAGGAGTCCTTTGTCTCACATGGCCCCACCTCCTCACTGAAAAAGACAAGAACCATTGAGACTTTCGTCTCTCCATCTACCAGTTACTTAACCAAAAATCATCCTTTAGTTGCCCTTCTGGGCTGATCAGTCTGGATGTTAACCAAATGCTGTTGTGACAGATAAGAATGGACCTCACACCAATCTTCTTCCCAAGATCAAAGCTATCTCAGTTTCCAGTAAACTCAGCAACTGGTGTTCACACAGTAGCTATGCGTGTGTTTCTCCCGACAAGCACAAGTGAAGTCCGAGAGAACTCTGTCTTCTCTTTTGCTCTTTTCTGTACATTTGAAGGCTTTCGTAGGGGAACTTCTTGTGGCAGAGCTGTGAGAAGTTCTACAACCTTTTATTGTATTGCAAATGAAGGCAATTACGTATCTACACAGGAGCCCAGATGTCTCTCTAAAGTGAGCAGCCACAGCCTCTGGCTGTTTGGAGAACACCTGGTCCAGATGCCCCCTGGCCTCTCTGCTCCAGTCTCTGAGAGTAACAGAAAAGCAAGAAGTCCCTGCTCTCCGGTCCATATGACCGTACCCCAAATGGTGAATGCTTTGAGGGACTCACAGTGAGAACCAGTCACGCTCTTGCCCGACTCACAACTTGTTTGGCACAAGCCAAAGAGATAAGGTGACAGGAGGGTCAGGGACTAATCTGCTTCTTGCTAGAGGAACCCTAAAAATTAACCCAACCTCCACGAGGTCACTGCACACACTTTGGGGTTAGAACTGACTTATAAACAAGAACTTTAAAATGCTGCAATAAGTGATCATATACACAGGATTACACACACATAGGATGAATGAATGAATGAATGAATGAATGGATACAAAAGCCCCAAAAGTAGAATTGTTGGAACAAAGTACATATGTTGTTAATGGCATGTATGTGCAACATACATATATATGTATATATGTGTATACATATGTATACACTTTTAGGCTCTGATCTTCTTTGTTCATACTCCATCTATAATTTTTTTATAAAAATGTGTGTGGCTACATGCTTAAAATTAAAGTGTATCTTCATTGCATTTTGTAAATTAATTCCACCAGGTTAACTGGGGGCTGATTCATTCTAAATTAAATATAGACCCACAAAAAGTATAAAGTATAAATACTTTCCCACAGGGGGGCGGTACCCACTACAACTCCAGCACTCAGGAAATGAAGACAGGAGGATCAGAAGTTCAAGGTCATCCTCAGCTACATAGTGAGTTTAAGGCCAACCTGAGCTACATGAAACTTTGCCTAAAGAAAAGAAGAGAGAAAGGAAAGAAGGAAGGGAAGAAAGGAGGAAGAGAAGGAGAGAAGGAATAAGAAAGGGAGGGAGGGAGAGAGGGAATAAGGAACGGAGGGAGGGAGAGAGGGAATAAGGAAGGGAGGGAGGGAGAGAGGGAATAAGGAAGGGAGGGAGGGAGAGAAGGAATAAGGAAGGGAGGGAGGGAGGGAGGGAAGAAGGGTTAATGAATGGGAATGTCATTGATAGAACATGCTTAGCATGTGCTTAGTGTATTATAGCATGTGCTTAGTGTGTGTATAGCATGTGCTTAATGTGTGTGTGTGCAGTCTATGCAAGGAACTGGTTTTAATCCTAGGCATTAAAAAGTGAGGCACACACACGTATTGCCTCAACCCCTCAAGCAGTGTTTCTAAAGTGTACAGCAGCTTTGTTAAAATGAGAAGCCGCATGCTATTGCATTTGGCAGCTTCTGTTAATTTGATTTTCACTGAAAACAATCCTTCTGAGTATTGGGCAACTATAAAGGTGAAGCATCTGTCCCTTTCCTAGCAGGAGAATCTCTGCAATACGCTAGGAAAGGGGGTCTGATGGTCTGTGTTCCAGAACCTTAACATAACCTTAAAACTGTCAGCATCATCTGACAGAAAGACAGGAAGTGGAGGACAAAAGGAAGGAGCCCTCACCCAGGTGCCCAGGGGAAGCCTCTTGCCTGCTGAGAATCAAGAATTGCTGCACAAAAACAGCATTTGCTTACAGCCTTTCTCCTTTCCCTCTAGAAAGTAAAATCTCACCTGAAACCATACTAACAGTGAAAGGACACGCCCTAAATGCCTTCAGCAATCCTGGTGTTTCCTGCTTTTACCTCATTGGATCGCCATATTAACCCCATCCAATGCCCCTCCATAGAGACATATTATGATCTCGTTTCTCTAGCAGGGGTGGGAGTGAACTATCTAGGCAACCCTTTGAGGTGTAACTTGAGAGCCACTAAAATAGATACTTGGCTGATTGCGTCTCTGAGAAGACCCATTCTCTCACATGTCTGACTTTCTTCCCGAGAGCTTTTCTATTAACCCTTATTCTTAAAACCCATGTCAAAAACATCTTTTGATAAACTCCAGTTCTTCTTCATACTAGTTCATCCCAAAATTCTTTTCTACATCGAAGGCAAGGATCCTGCTTTACCTGAGCTGAGGTCCCTACAAGATTAAAGGAATTCCTCCGACTTGTAGGAAAAATGCAGGCATGATCTGGGGGCCAGCCTACTGCACACTGTGCTGCTGAGTAAAGCATGGCACAGCAGGCTCCTGAGTATTCCCAGAAGTCTGAACACCGAATTCCGCCGAGGTAGTGTGAGTAGCCAGGAAGCTCCTTTTATGTGCTTCTTCCTCACAGAGACCCTTCTCTGGCACTGCGAGCTCACCATCAAGTCTGAGGTAATGCGCTAACCAATCAGTCCGCAGGAGGCAAAGCTTGCATGAGTGACAGCATGAAGCTGTGCCTCTCTCCCTGCTGCCACCAACATTACCTACTGTTGGGTCTTACAAGCAATCCATATGTCTAGAAATGAGCTCCACCCGGACTGAATAAGATTTCTGGTCGGTTAGATAAAAGCCACTATTCCTCAGGAACTTGAGAGACTGGTTCCTATCCAGAAGTCATTTCTCTTACCTTACATATAGCTACCTGTGATCATATCAAAGCCCATGCTGGCTTCCAGGCTCCCACAGATTCAAATGCATTTCAAAGTCAACACTAGTCTCCTGGCCCTTCTCTCCTCATGGCTACCCATCCTCCGTATAACCTACTATTTTTCCACTATTCTTTCTCTCTCTCTCTCTCTCTCTCTCTCTCTCTCTCTCTCTCTCTCTCTCTCTCTCTCTCTCCCACTCCCCTGACCCCACTAACCCCATCTCTTTATCTCTTGCTAGCTCACTATCTCCACTAGTCTCCCCCACTTCCCCAGCTCTGGCATGTCCAGTCTGCTTCTCTCTGCTCTGGACTCTTCCAGATGCCTTTGGGTATTTTCTCCTTTTTATTTGTAATCAAAATCTTGCCCTAGTAATGCAGTAGCCATGTCGGCAGTTTCTTTACTGCAGCACTCATATACATCCAGGGCCAAATCCCTTGCATACACGTACCTAGTAACATATCATACTTTTAAAATGACACACTTGGAGCTGGTGGGGTAGCATAAATTGAGTAATACCTTGCTGGGAAACAATTTGAATTATATACCAAACGTGTTTGAATTGTGAAGGGGGTGGAGGGGAATGGTGGGTGCAATAAGGCAACCTGGTGGGCCCCATGATTGGAGCTGCTCAGCGCGTTCACCATTATGGTGGGTATATGAATTTACCCAGAGTGATCCGATCGCAGAACTTAATACACACGCACAAGGGAGGTACAAGTAAATAAGTAAATCTCAATATTGGTCTATTGCCCCAGTTAACTCCTGTTCCATTAAAAGTTTAACTGTAAGACAGTTAAGATACATGAGGACAGCTATACCATGCAAGAGCCAGAGATAGGCAGAGCTCGTCTGCAGACATACACTCTTGCTACGAGAGAGAGAGAGAGAGAAAGAGAGAGAGAGAGAGAGAACAAGTTATTTTGTTTCAAGAACTCCACACTGGAACCTACCCTTTGGAAATAGAGGTGTTCACTGAGACATTATCACAAGAAACTGGAAACAAAAGCTTGTCATTATAAAAGTAATTATTTACCTGTGCTATTTATATCATAATTTTTTTAAGATTTATTTATTATGCATAGTGTTCTGCCTGCCTGTATGCCTGTATGCCAGAAAAGGGCACTGGATCTCATTATAGATGGTTATGAGCCACCATGTGGTTGCTGGGAATCGAACTCTGGGACTTCTGGGCTCTTAACCTATGAGCCATCTCTCCAGCCCCTCTATGTAACTCTTTAAACATAGCTATAAAGATAAGATACCAAGGAAGGGCAGGGAAAGCTATGTGGGACCTTAGGATCTCCAAGGCTATAGATAGTTATATCAAGAAAGATGGGGCAGAGATTGAAGCACTAGACATCAAAGTCTGACTCTAGAAGTTTAAAACAGTCTGGGAAAGGCCAAGGCAGAGATAGAATCAGATAAGAATTAATCATTACAAATTGGGGGCTGGGGGGGGGGGTTGTCGAGAAATATGTGAGATTTTGTTTAATTCTTTACTTCTTATCTATCAGTAATCCATCCTAAGGAAAATACAGGTAAAATAATGTCTAGATGAAATTGCTTTAAACCACCATGTTTTTCTATATTATTTAATAAAAGAAAAGAAGAGAAGAGAAAAGAAAAGAAAAGAAAAGAAAAGAAAAGAAAAATGTTAATAATGTTACTTCTGGGTTATGCAATTTGGTAACTAGTGTTTTTCTTTCCCCTAACTCTATTTTCTAAGTCTACCATGATGAATCAGGGTGTGGAAGTGGGATATGCTTAGAAAAATCAGACCAGAGAACTGAATTACTCATACACAGGCAATTGTAGAACTGACTGTATTAATCTGGAGACAGTCTCTCGTAAGAGGCAAGTTACCTTTAGACTTATCAACTGAGCAGCTACAGATGCTCTTGACTGCTTGACTGGATGCTGGAGTCTATTCTCCCACAATAATCTGGTCTCTGCCTAAATTGTCCAGGACGAAGAGTACTGGTTTCCTGGTCATGAGGTTTCATTGGTCAGAGGAACTGAATGTTTGGTTAGTACTTCTCAACCGAAGGAGCTCACTGGAATCCTTAGGGGTTTCTTTGTTTTCTTTTCTTTTCCAAAGAATACCACATAGTTCTAAACTGGGTGCAGGCATATGTGTTGACAAAAGCATCCTAGATGATTTAGGGGAGGGACATGTGGTTGAGAATCCCTGCTGTAAATACATGTGTGTGAGTAAGCTTGCAATCCACTTGGAAGGATCCATAAGAAAATGGGAGCGATGGGGGTGGGGAGGGGGGGCTTGGATGGCAGGAAGATGTTTCTATCTTTGCTGTCTTTCAAAGATTATGCAACTGTGTTATAAGATCAAATAAAATCACCGTGAAAGGAAACCAAATTTCAAGAGATCCTGCCCTGGCACCCAGCTCTTCAGAGCATCCTTTCTCTTTAGCAAGCATGTTCAAAGCTATGCAAAATGACACTCTTTTAAATGCAGAGATTTTTGATTTTCCATTTTTCATGGTTAGCATGCACTAACTTTAAAAAGAATTCCAGGAAAACATGATGAATTTCTCATTCTGATATTTACAGAAGCCAGTCCTCACTCTAGAGTCACACGCTATACCAGTGGGACATCTTGTTTTTGCTGAACTTTATGCTAAGCATAAGGGATGCCTGTTTAAACATAATATTAAGACAATTTAGCATTTAATCCAGACTAGACGGAACTACTAGGTGATGTGCACACATTTTGTTGTTTTGACATAGTGATATCACTGTGCAGCCCACACTGGCCATGAATGGATAATCCTCCTGTTCCCAGAGTTCTGTTATCACAGATAACATCAAATCGCACTCAGCGTATTTATTTCGTCAATAGTAAACTGCTACAGAGACTCTGCTAGGATAGTCACCACCGCTGGAGAAGTCAGTCTCCTCTTCCCCCTTCAGGAAAACAGTGACTTGGACAACTGGGCAAGAGGCTCTCAGATGCAGTCGGATGAGGACTTTACATCCTCGTGCCCTGAGCTTACATGCATGTCAACACTCAGAAACCCAGAGCTGAGACTCTAGTGAGCAAATTTCATCTGAGATTAGCTGCCCTTGGTTGGTTTAGGAAATGTATCAAATGACTTGACAGAAAAACTCTGGAGTTCCTGGTATTCAGAATTGTTTTAAGCTCTGTGTGCGTGTGTGTGTGTACAAACACACCAATTCACAAGCTTGTTTGTTTACAAAGATCAGAGGTCAATAACAGGTATCTATCTTTCTCAATCACACTTCTTGATTTTTGAGGCAGGTTTTCTTCCAGAGCCTGGAGCTCAGCAGGACTGGCCAGGCAGCACACCCTGGGGGAGAAGGGGGAGCTACACTCCAGTGCTGGCATCGCAGGGGTGTGTGTCACACATAAGTGGTGGGATCTGGACTTTAGGTCCTCATGCTTACTTATACAGCAAGTACTTTATTGAAGAAAGCTCCCAGCCTCAGCTTTCCTCTACACTATTCAGGGCATCCCTCCATTCTACAAGTAAAAAGCCCCTCAAGAGAGCAGGGGTGGGGGGCAGGACGTGGGGGTGGGGGTGGGGATCCATAAAGAAATTTACAGTCAACGCAGAACATGCTATAAAAAACTAGCATCACCACATACAGATGTAGTAGAAGTGCTTACAAAATGACAAATCAGAAACATGCCTTATTTGTCTGTTGAGAGTATTTCCAAGTATGGATGAGACCTGGCAAGGGGGAGGAGAAGAAACCTGTCTCTCAAAGTCAGGGAGGAAAAAAAAATCAACAACCCTGGAAGTCCTCACCACACCCAGGCAGAGTCCGTTCAGAAGCTGAAGGATTTCTCAGAAGACCAGAGCTGTGCACACACTGCTCACAGTTAAGCAGTGGGAGTAGAAAGGAGGGAAGCAGGGTCCACTAGGACTCTCGCATCGACAGAGGCCATCCCACCAGGGCCTTCAAGGAAGCCACTACAATATAAGGGAAGCAGGGTCCACTAGGACCCTCGCATCAACAGAGGCCATCCCACCAGGGCCTGCAAGGAAGCCACTACAATATGAGGAGAGGAGACTGTGCAGGGCTGGGGGGGTGTCGATCTGTGCTAGAGTGATTGCAAGTTCATTCCATAGTACTGCAGGGAGGGGAAGGGGAAGGAGAGGAGGGAAAGGAGGGAGGGAGGAAGGACAGAAGAGAGACAGAGGCCTAAGACCTGAAATGTCACTATCCTCCCACTTACCCAGGCCAAAGCCTGATTTTCTTGCTCAGGGGATCACCACAATGTGACAAAGCAGGGGTGGGGAAATCCAAACACTCCTGCTACCCAAGCCAATTCTTGGAATCCCCAGGAATCGGACCCAGAAGAGAGCCTACATACAGGCTTCAGTATTTCCAGTTCCGGCATAACCTTCCACCTTCACCAAAACCTTGGCAACCAGGCCAAAGCTGAAGAAACTAAAGAAGCCCTGTGGCAGATGTTTTAAAAGGCTTGCTCCAAAAAGACAGAACCAGAGAAGAAAGAAGGAGGATGGAGAAGGAGCAGAGCCAGGAGGAGGGGAAAGAGGAGGGAAAATGATGCCTAAGAATTAATACACAACAGTCAAGTAGGAATGGGAGCTGTAGATTATACAAGATGTCAGAGGTTGTGGGAGGTGTAGGGCGTTCAAATGCTAGTCTCTCTGCTGCTGTCTGCTTTTATTTGGCACAATTAAAAAAGCCATGTGACTTTTGGCAAAATGGAGGTAGGGTAGTCAGGGACTCGCTGCCCCTTCAACTCCTCTCAGAAGGCTTTCTCTTCTGTGAACAATCAGTACCTGCCATGTCAGTTTTGATTTTGTTACTGTTTTGCTTTTGAGACAAGGTCTCACTGTGAAGCCTTGGATGGCCTCAGACTCAGAGATCCACCTGCCTCTGCCTCCTGAGCGCAGGAGTTAAAGATAAGCACCACCTCTAGAAAGCCTTTCAACTTTAGGTGACAAAGGACTTGTGTATTCTCAGAGAAAAATCTCAGTACCAACAGATTGGGCTGAGCTGAGCAGTTCAGTTTTGACATCTGGAACTTTGGTTTGGGAGTTACCAGTGAGCATTCCTTAGAATGGCAAGATTCAGTACCTGCGGTATATTGTAAGTAGCAGTGAGTGAACCACTCCAGTGCCTGGCACCTAGATACACAGGCAACCAGTGAGGGCAGGAGCCATTGTCCAAGGAAGAGCAATGCAGAAAACCACAAGCAAGAGGGCCCAGGGACTCTGGCACAGAGCAGAGACTCTGGCACAGAGCAGAAAAAGGCAGCAAAACCCTTTGCATCTCACCTCCAGTTTTGCCCAGGGAGAGCCCTCCTAAAGAGGAGAGCAAACTCTTTCTGCTTCCTGCCCCTAGCCACTTCCTTCCCCATCTGCATCCACATAAAAGCACTGCCTGTCCCAGGAGGTTGCTGCTACCCTGAGACCTCCCTCCCCCTTCCCAGCAAGAGGATGAAGTTAGTAACACTCCAATCACACACTAAAGAGAAACTACCGAAGCCTTGAGCTACATGGCGTCATTGAGATCTGTGCTCTTTACTGGATGAACAAAGCCTTCATGATGGGTATTTTAGTTAATGCAGAATCAAAATCATCAAATTGATATGATGTACTTTGACTGGTTATTGAGAAAAGAAACATCCACAAGAACAAAATTAAAACACTTTAATTATTTAAATAGAACCAATGTCAGTAACACACATACACATACAGTAAATCCAAATAGCATAATTGAACAGTATATTTAAATACATCAAATTCTTAAAAATTCCCCAAATGGACTCAGCATCATGGATGTGAGAAGGTAACTTTGAAGTGCTACAGACCAGACTGAGACAGACGAGGCTGCGCCTACACAGACACTGATGAGAACACAGCCTAGAGATGTCAGGCATTTGTCAAGGACGCTTCTAGAGAATGACCCAACAGGGTCGTTCAGAAGGAATACAAATGACCACCCCCCAAAAAAGATGAAGGTATATCTAACAATTTCTTTGGTCCTCTAAATCAAGTCACACTGGTTTTGTTTTACTTTAAAATACCAAACACGGGTTAAGTACTTAGCATTCTACCTAGAAATGTCTAAATAGCAGATCCAGCTAACACTGCTACCGGGTTAGATTTCAAAGTTAACTCAAAACCAACCTGACTATACTTTGGAAACTCTAAATATAGAAAGTGCTAGGAAAAGGTAGAGGTAAAATAATAACAATAAAATTAAGATCCAGCTCTTGCATCATCATAAGCGTATGAGTGTCTAAGTGGCAGACAGGAATACATTTAGAAAGCACTGCCAGCCAGCGGGAGGACTCTTCACTGGAACGGCTATGTCACGCTTGTGCAGGGGAGCATGAGCGCTGTGATTTAACTGGTCCTCACTGCCCCAGTGGAAGACACTTAAAGAAAATGGTACTAAGCCACACTTCCCCTATGCATCTCCACAGACACCAACAGCCGCAGCCACGGCTTGTCCAGAGCAGTGGGCACAGCTCCCGGGCCTCCCTCACCACCCTATGCTCCTTGCAGTTCAGGGGAGCTGGGAGTCTGCAGAGCTGACCAAGAGGCAGTTCCAAAAGATCCCAGAAATAATTGCAAAAATACTTCATACGAAATTTCTGAAAATGTCCTGAAGTATCTCCTTGGAACAAAGTAAACTCCCGAGAACTTCTAACTGGAAATCAGCAGTGTGCAGAGTGGGTACTTACAAACTTAAGGGGTAATGGCTGTCCAAAAAGACGGCAAAGTACCTGCACTCCAAATGGTGTGATATTCTCACCAAGGCACAGAGTCAACCCTCTAAATGCGCATATGCTGGCATGAGAATAAACTTAAGGAAACCACTGCAGGAAGGAATCCTCCTTCTCAAAATTTCAAAATATAGAAGGTGAAAATTTTGTCTGTTTAACTCACAGCAAAATTAAAGATAGATATCCCGCCACCTTCCCTCAGAGACTAGTGTTATAGCTGGACAGTTAATAAATATCAAGAAGAAAATGTCCCTGGTAGCTTCACATACATGATCAAAACAGAGTGGCATCTGTGGGTCTCTGAACGCAGAGGGCAATGCTCTCTGTACCCATCGTCTCCAGCACTTCAATGTTATACTGTGCCCACTGGAGGCAGAAAACAGTGCACTGGCCACAGCTCCTTGAATGTCCAGTGCCCTCCACTAATGAATCAATGATGATTTCACCCAAATGCCTGAGCTTCCCTCCTTCCCAGCATCCCTGGGGACACTGAATGGCAGCAGTCGGTGTGTATACCCTGTATTCCTGGCAGTTCACTTTAACGTTGCCACTAAGAAGGTGGCGAGAAGAAAGCAGAAGCTCACCCCATAGTTGATCACCTTTATTCGACATATATATAAATAATTATTAAATACAATTCATGGTGAGAACTAAAGTTCACAAGTGTACCAACTGAAACTGGAATGTACGATTGAGACAGATAGCGCCGGCAGCAGCGGGTCTGCACACAGACGTTCAGCTCCTGATGAGTGTGAGGAACTCCTCCCGAGTCTTTGGGTCTTCCCGGAACACGCCCAGCATGGTGCTGGTAACAGTCTTGCTGTTCATTTTCTGCACGCCTCGCATTACCATGCACATGTGTCTACAAGAAAACGGAGCTGGTTTAAAAGCAGACAGGAGTATATATAACACTTATTTCAGTTAAATAAAACTCAGGGCAAAGATTAGTCTCAGTTCACAAGAGCATCAAAACATCCCCTTAGGAAAACATTAAACTTTCTCTTGAATCATTGTATCTCATACTATTTTTATTCCTATTTGTGGTTGAGTCCTTGATACATCTGACCTGAAGGGGAAAGCAGAATTTTCTTCCTGGGTAAGGAACACAGACTTTTTTTTTTTCTTCCAATTTTGAAGCAATCTTTATTAAATATTTAATACTGACCAGTAGATGGGCTTTAGTCAGGACCACTTCCTGGAATTTCCCAGCTGAGTGGTTGCATGTAGTTCTGAATTAAAAGAAATTCAGAGAGGGCTTGATCCACCCTCAAGACCATGATATGATGGCATTGTACCAACAAGGGTGTCCAGAGAGATGTTCACGGACACTGATCTTGCCAGGAAATGCAGGTAAAAGTGCTCAGTGAGTCTAAGCAACATGGCAAAGGCAGACAGCATACCAAGGCCAGGGCGTGGGGACCACCATAGCATGAGAGGGGGCATCCTATACAATGTTTGTGACTCTCACAACTCAGTCTAAGAGTGTCTGGAGATCATTACATGAGGTGAAGGCAGACACAGAAAGACAAGCACCACATGCTGTCACTCCAATGTGGGATCCAAAAGAGTTGGTCACATGGAACAGCACAGGCACAGGTAACCCACCTAAACACTGCCGTCTATTCTGCTATCAGACACTACGCTGGGCCCATCAGCAGCGAGTATGTTTACTAAAACCTCAGTTAACAATGAAGTTGAAAACTAGAAAATATCTGTTCTTATTATAAACAGCATCTTCAGTTGCCCTTTGTACCAATTCTTACTTCTTTATATTTAACAAACGCATATTCGCAAAATAGTTAAGGAAACAGGCAAGACACAAAAATACTGCTGACTGAACAGACTTCTGCAATAATGCTTACGACTCAAAGAGCTCCAACATTCTCACAAGAGGGAAAAAATGAATAACTAGGGGCTGGAAAGATGGCTCAGTGGCTAAGAGAACATCAACTGACCTGAATTTGGTTCCCAGGACCCATTTTGGGAGGCTTACAACTATGTGTAACTCTCCTTTTGACCTCCACAAACATCACCAGGATACACATGCAGACACACATGCACAGGATACAAATAAGGTTAAAATCAAAACAAAGTCTTTCCTATCCCTAGCTCCTCAGTCAGCAGCGCTACTTGGTCCTAGAGGAGGTGAGCGACACTAAAGGCGACCTTGGTGTTGATACTACTGAGACATTATCAAAGCAAGGTTCAGACTTACGTCGCTTCAATCACTACCCCAACACCAGCAGGCTGCAAGGCTTCTGTGATGGCCACGGCAATCTGTTTGGTGAGGCGCTCTTGAACTGGGGATGTGACAAACAGGTAGGTTTAAAGGCCAGACACAAACAGATGGAAGGTTTTTGTTTTGGTTTGGTTTGGTTTTGCCTCTAGAATATTTGTGATCTCACAAAGCAGACTTCTGTGGGGTTTAATATCTAAGACAAGACTGCTTTCCCTGAGGTTATGCTCTCTGCTAAGACCCTGGTCAGCTTCCTCATGAGCACTACAGGCCCTGAAGAAACCCTGCCCTCCGGCACCTCTGCAGGGAAGGTATGAGAACACCAAGCATCCCTTCCTCGAGCATCAAGAACAGATACTGGCTCACAAGGATCTCCATAGACACAGAGTAGAGCAAAGAATTAATTACCTTGTAGTAGCACAGAAGCTAACTGCTGGATTGTTGAGAACCAATGCTGGAACCCAAATAATTCAGTTTCTTCTTCTTCCCCCTCCTCCTCCCCCCCTCCCCTCCCCCGAAACAGTTTCTCTGTATAGCTCTGGCTGTCCTGAAATTCTCTTTAGACCAGGCTGGCCTCAAACTCGTGATCCACCTGCCTCTGCCTCCCAAGTGCTGACGTTAAAGGTGTGCATCAGTTTCTTATGCTGACAAAAAACAACTTGTCTTTCAATATATACAAAAAGGTCCTCAGAATCCTGCCAATGCCAGAAAGCTAACAAAATCCCCAAATGTCTCCCAGAGCAGAGATTGGCTGGAGGATTAGTTCACACAATGGAACTCGAGACAGCCACATGGTTAGGAGTGGGAGGTGTGGGAGTTGTTTCAGGTGTTAAGTGAACAGGGAGCGGGAAGGCCTGTGGGGTTGATTACATATGAGCCCGCTTTGGTTTAAATGTAAGGATCTGATTTGAAAATGTTGATATATGCATAGACATGGGAGGAGCCTGGTGGCATGGCAGGGCTTCCCCTACAGATTTAACACGAGTTTCTGGGACCTCCCTAAGAGGGCGCAGTTCCTGTGTCACATTTATTACATTTGTAATAGAGTAACACTACTTGTTCTGTGGGGAAAATACTTTCTGTAAAGAGCGCTTGTGCTTGCTTACCCTGTAGTCTTCTACTGTAGATCTCTACGATCCTAGGAAAGGAATGTTTTGGTTAGTCACATGTTTGATAAAACAAATTCAGCAAAGCTTCCTCGTGAGACAAGGACTTTGTGGCAGCAACGGTGGGATGTGGGCAGGGGAGAAGGCTTCTGGGAATCAGCAAGGCAGAGAGCGCCTGCCACACCCCAGCTCCGCTCCATGTCCCTAAAGAGACACAGGGAGAGCTAAGAAGGCCCCCAGGAGTGGAGTTCACTTAGGAAGACATAACTACCGGGAGTAACCGATCTTGACGCCCCCCAGTCATCAATTTCAGGCTGAATGGCAGGCTCTCTAATGAATCATTGTTTATCAGAGCTTAAAGTTCAAGTTAAAAATAAAAAGGCTATTTGTTAATTAATAGTAGGTCAACTACTGAACCAGCTAAATCTATTAGCGTAATCAGATTAGAGAAGATTAGATTTCTTCAGGCCTTTCTTCATGAAAGGTTTATATAAGTATTTCACAGGATTAACGCTCTCCCAAATAAGAGGCTCCAGGCCTTACAGTGAAACCTGGCAGGTGGCAGTATGGCCCATGTGAGGGCGGCAATTGGCATGACAGAATATTTCTTTAAAACATTACTGTCTGCTCACAATTTGGACTCCATTAACAGTCAGTTCTATGAGACAGTTTAGGATATACACACCTATACACATCTCTGGCAATCTCCTCCTTTTTAGCTAATATGCACATAGCAGTTACATGAATAACATCACATACCACCTAATATGGAGATCCCTCATGGCAGGAGTCATTCTAGTTCTTGGGCTCAGTAGTTATAAGATGTAGACTAGAGTTAGCAACTACTGGGCCAAATTTTTATATATTACTTCTGGGGGTTTTTTTAGGTGATTTTTTTTTTTTTTTTTTTTTTTTTTGTCAAATGCTTAGGAGATGTCATTGATTTATAGTTTAAAACTCTAGCATTATTTTAAGTAAAATTGAGGATGGCATATTAGACAAATGCAGCTAATACTGGGTGTCCATGTTTTATTCCACACCTTAACAGGAATGTCTGATATATTTTTTTACCATCTAATCTGCTTGCTTCTTATAGTGAGTGACTTTCATATCATGAGCACCATACATACATCTGAAGATGCAGATCAGTGGTGGAATACTTGCCTAGCATGTACGAGGCCTTGGGTTACATTCCCAGCAGGAAGCATGGAGTGGATCATTCATGCAGGTCATTGAGTATCTATGTAGTTATGTGCCAAACATGTTCCCTGTGCTCAGAGAGCTCATATACACACACATACATACATACATACATACATACATACATACATACATACTACTCTATCCATCTATCTATTTTTCAAGTAAGAAGCATGTGCATTGTTTGACATAAAGCTGGATATATCTGGGGAGAGAAAAATGTAATTGAGAAAAAGTCCCCATAAGACTGGCCCGTAGGCAAGTCCATGGGGCATTTTCTTGACTATGTTTGATGTTGGAGGATACAGCTCTTTGGAGGCAGTGTCATCTCTGGAAAGGTGGACCTGAACAGTAATAAAACACACCTAGTAAGTCATGAGGACCAAGGTATTAAACAGCACTCCTCCAGTCTCTGCTTCAGTTCCTGCTTCTAGGTGCCTGCCTTGAGGTTCCCTGCCCTGTTTTCCTTAAGGTGACAGAGTGTTTCCTAAGTGTCCTAAAATGAAATAAACCCTTTCCTCCCCAATTTGCTTTTGGTAGTGGTGTTTCAGTGCAGCAGTAGTAATCCTAAATAAGACAAAACACCAGTATCAGAGTCCATGTTTGGGCTGGAAAGGCCATCAAGCTTAATTAATGGGCTAGAGTGGGAACTGTAAAGACAACACTGAGAACAATGCAGACAACAGAAGCCAGGTTTGTGCATGTGCCTATACATCAAAAATTAGTGATTGTTTTGGTTAGTCAACAAGAAATATTCCCTGAGGAGCTCTGAGCACTCCCAGCACACTAACCCAAGTTCCCTTTCACTGATGTTCACAGGCTTTCGATGTACTGCATCCTTACCTCAGCTATGAAAACTGATTCAGAAGTTTGCTGGACATGGTGACTGACCCCTGCAAAGCCAGCACTCAGGATGTAACAGGACTGCCGTGAGTTCTGGGATAGCCTGAACTACAGAGAGTAAGGCCCTGTCTCAAAAAGAACAGAGACTTTTTGAGGCTTTTAAGGTTATCTTTTTTATACATACGCTCTCATCTTGAAATATTAGAATGAATCCCTCAGTCAATTAGACCTCCAGCAATCTCTAATTTAGTATTTCAACTTATTGGACTTATAACTTCTATTCTCTGGGGTCTTTTCAATTATTCCAAAGAACTTGAACTCTGTCTTAAAAGCTATGGGTAGTAAGTAACAAAAGGTACAGCATAATTAAATCTGCACTTGAGAAAGAACACTGGAGCAGAAGAACCAAGGACCCTTAGAAGATGCAGAGCAGAGTCGGGACCTTAATACACAACCCAGGAGGAAGAAGATGGAAGCTCAGCATGGGTGGCAGCCATGGGTGGCAGTCGTGGGTGGCAGCAAAGACGGGAAGGGGAAAGGCACCTGTCAGCCAGAAGGGGAGCTGCACGAAGCAAGGAGCACCCAGGAGCAATGAAGGGCTTCTTCCTTCTTCCTGGCCCCAAATACATCAAGATGTAACAGAGATTTAAACATAAAATAAAGCCTGAAGTCACACAAATACAAACAGGTACACCACTTGCACTTACTGGAAAAGACAAAGATTAAAGAACTCACCACTGAACTGGGTTAAATGCACACTGCTAAGTTTTCTATGCATAAATATAACTATGCTTTTAAAAGCCCATCACCAAACTCTCCCCACTTTTGACAACAGCCTCAAACTGCAAGCTATATTTACCTGTGTTGAAAAGCTAGGCAAATGAATGACCAGTCAAAGAAATATAATGTAGCCCCTTTTTTGATATAGGTTCTCACTGTGTAGCCTTTGCTGGCCTAGAACTTGCTATATATACCAGGCTAGCCTTGAACTCAAAGATCTGCCTTGCTGGGAGGCTTTTGAAACTAAAAGATGTCAAGAAATCTCAAGATACTTTAAAAAACAAATTTGTTAAGGAGCCAGAAAGATAGCTCAGTGGTTAAGAACACCAGTTGCTCTTATAGAAGACCCAGGTTCGGTTCCCAACACCCACATGGTGGCTCAAAACCATCTGTAACTCTGGTTCCAGAGGATCTGATGCCCTCTTCTGGCGTTCATGGGCACCATGGGTGCCTGTAGTGTGCAGACATGCACACATGCACAATACTCTCAGAATATAAGGTAGTCTTTAAAATATTTTAAAAGAAAGATGTAATGTTAGGCCTAGTGCTACATGTCTTTAATTGTTTTGTAACCAAAGCCAACTTCACAATGTCTCCTCACCACCCTTGGGTTAAATCCCCTACTTCTGGTAATGAATTTGGCCATACACACTAGAATGCACCTTGTTCCCACTTTCTGGTTTGCCTTTCTTTAAGTGTTAGCCACACCTTAGGATTTCTCCCTACTTAGGAATCTGCACATCCCCCCCCCCCCCCCACCTCTGCCTGGGCACACCACAGTTCACAGTTGCTCTGAACTTAAGGCAAACCTGTTTGTGCACTTTGGTCTGAACGCAGGGCCTTGGGTATGAGGATGGATATTTCTGTGGCTGCAGAGACCTCATCCCATTCCCCCTCCAAGAGGAGGGTGCTGTCTGCTTCTCTCTGGCCATGGCAGTAGCTGATCTGGAGAGCTTTTCCAAGCCAGGTAACTCAATACCCAGGAACTACAATTCCAAATCCAAGATTTAATTATATTCACTCAATTGTTCTAAGGCAAGAAAACATACAGCTTTTTGGTCTGAGTTTACTCTAGACTTCCACTAGAACCAAATCAAATCACTTCTGGTGTCTTCCTGTGACTTGAGGCTTTCCTGCTTGATATTTGACTTCACTGGAATGGAAAGGTCATGCATTTAAAGGTGAGCAGACAACAAACTGCACACACAAGATTAAAATGAACAGTGAGGTTTCACTAAGACATAGCTTTCTTTATTACTCCTTGATCTCTAAGCATTCTTATTTCTTAAAAGAAATGGGCAGTTGAACACCCAATGCCTTGATCTGGTGTTCCATTTTATTCTTAAATTTTAATCCTATTAGCACAATGGCAAATCCTCATGCTAACAGTCAGTTTCTTTGTAATGCTTCACAGAAGATTTAACTCTTTAAGGTCTTTTCACCAGGAAAGGACAACCAAACAGACATACCAAAGGACAACCTTGCCACCAAAGAGAGGAAAGTAAAAAGACCATACCTAAGCTTAAAGTGCTGTGATACTTCTTTTAGTATGGAATCCATCACCAACTCAGTCTTCCCTGTATAGACTGTCTATTACAGTCTCAACCGTGCCAGAATTCCCATGATAAAGGCAAAATTAACATTCTTGGTGGAAAAGAGAACACGAGAAAATTGCACCTATGACTGTGTTTGGTGCCAAGGCTCAAGCCCAGGGCCTCATTCTATCTAGGCAAGTGGATGGCTCTACTACTGAGCCTCTGAAGACCTTGAAGACCACTCTCTGCTGCATGATTGACAGTATGAGAGATGGTTTCTAGGGTGACCCAGTGGGGTCATGAAATAAATGATGACTCAGAGGCACAGGAGGACAATCTTGGTTATGTTCTTTCCTGGTGAAAAGACCAGGCAAAACTCTATGAAGTTGTGAGCTCATATGTCAGTAATGGGCTTGGGAAGAGACAAGAACAGGTACTGTGGGAAAAGGCAAAGACACAGTGTTACAGCTGCCTATGCAAGTACATTATAACTTCTAAGTTAGATCCAGACAGGTAGAAATAAGAAATCTTTATTATAAACTATTTTTTGTGCATTGGTGTTTTGTCTGCATGCATCTGTGTGAATGTCAGAACCTGGAGTTACAGACAGTTGTGAGCTACCATGTGGGTGGTAGAAATTGAACCCTATTGTTCTGGAAGAATAGTCAGTGCTTTTAACCACTGAGCCATCTCTCCAACCTGGAAGAAATCTTGAGAGTCTTGGCAAATAGGAATGATTCTAGAAACCTCATACTTACCTGGCAAGTTTGCTGAGACCAAGGACTTGCTTGTTAGGAAGATAACCAATATGGACCTTCAGGGAAGAGAGAGAGGTTATCAGCTAAATAAAAACACAGAAAGCACTTCGTAACAACACAGACAGATGCAGGAAGGTCATAGCATACATACAGGTTAAGTTTATCACACTGATAATGTATCTTTAAAACCTATGAAGCAATTCCATATATACTTTCAAACTATATGAAGAAACTCCTTAAGAACAGGCTTGTTACTGAAATGACAAAAGTAAACTTGTAAGGTGCCTTGGTAAAATTCTTGATTCAAATCTAAAAGCCTGTCAAGAAAAACTATACTCAATAAGGAAAAAAATGGGCACACGACATCACAGTATAGTCGGGGAGACTCCTTTAAACAGCAGCGACTGTGTATATGTTGTTCCATGGAGCAGGCCCAGGCATGCTGAAGGGCTGACTAACTCAGCCTCCACCCAAGCCCAGATGTAGGGCCCGGAGCTAGCCCAACCCAACATCCACCCCATCCAGTTCTGCTGAAGTGTGTAAAGGGGTAGGTCCCTCAGATCCAAAACTGCAGGATCTCGATGGCACAGAGCAACAGAGGAATGTCCGAGGTGTCTCCATGAGGATCCAGTACTGATAGTATGGCAGAAGCCAGAGGCCTCAAACCAGACCTCATTGCAATGAACATTTGCAAGTTAAGCTGTTTGGAGCAAAAGGGTGTACTGTGTGACACACCTTACAGCAAAAGGGTCTATTGTGTGACACACCGTCCGTGACACAGCACAGCTTCCATGGCAGGATTCTGTATGTTTGTTTGTTTGTCGGTTTATTTTGTTTTGTTGGGGGGTGGGAGGCTGCAAGGACAGAGGGTGATATGAAGGGACGGACAGGAAGATGAATAGGATTGGGCTGAATGATGTGAAAGTCACAAAGACTCAAAAGTTCTTAAAAAGTGTGCAGAAATTAGATAGATAATAGATGGGTAGACAGACAGACAGACAGCACTAAACACTAAAGAGGGAAGTACCAAGTGCTATTGGAATATAAAATATTGATAGCTCCCACAGGCTCCTTTGCAGAGCTGAAGGCCAGCAGGGAGCAGGGTGAATATAGGCATATCTATGACCCTGCAATCCCACTCCTAGATACATCATGGGTGGCCTTGTTTGTTGGTTGGTTGGGATTTTTTGTTGTTTGTTTTGTTTTGATTGGTTGGCTTTTCAAGACAGAGTTTTTCTTTATAGGAACCTTGGCTGGCCTGGAACTTGATATATAAGCCAGGTGGATACCTGCCTTGCCTCTGGGATTAGGTGTGTGCCACCATGCCCAGATCAGGCCATATTGTTTTCAACAGCAAGAAAAGAAAACAAGAGAGGGGAATTGTGGTTTGTACAATGCAATAATGTATGACAACAAAAATACACACATCTTCATACATTGTGCCATTTGTTTGCCAACCATAAGAAAATATTTTAACAAAAAACAAAGCAAATATTAAATATTCATATTATACCCTACAAGTTTCCTGTTGGAAAATTTATAAGAGAGTCAAAATAGAATTAAACTATTATAAGAGTTAGCATAATAGGACATCTCTATTGTAAATATTCATGTCCTCAAAGGTGCATTTAATGACAACTCTGACTTATCTAGCTTGGATTTGATTCTCTCTCCCTAATATAAAAAGGGATAGAATCCAATTAAATCCACTAATACCATAACCTCTGGCTCCAGAAACTCTGCAGTCATCTCTGCTCAGGTCACTATGTCACGCTCTGTGCACATGGACCTTGGAGCAAGCAGTTCACTTAAAATACAGGGCAAAGCTTTTCAGAGCAGCAGGAACCACCTTTAAAGGATACAAGTTCAACCCCATTGTCCCAGCCAACAACAGGGTGTTAAAGATGAAAGGTTTGGGTGGGCCATCCTTGGGAGTTGTTTTCAAAACAAAGTTTCTCTATGTGCATAGGCAGGCCCCAAACTCTCCATCCTCCTGCCTCTACCTCATTATTGCTAATGTTATAGGCATATGTCATCACCTGGTTTGTTTGCTTTTTAAATTTCCTTTTCTTTTAAGTTTTTTGAAACAGGGTTTCTCTTTGTAGCCCTGGAACCCACAACTCTCTCCATAGACCAGGTTGGCCTTGAACTCAGAGATCTGCCTGCCTTTGTTTCCTAGGATTACAGGCATGTGCCACTACTGCCCAGCTTAAATTTCCAATTATTAGGTTAGCCAAAATTGATAGAGTTGAAAATTACCTGTGTAGACTTTAAATACTGAGACTATCAAGAATCAGTTGACAGTTTGAAATACAATTGTCCTAACTTAAGATTTTCATTATAGTTTCTTAAGTTATTAGATAACAATTTAATGATGATATTACTAAGGAGGACTCACCCTTCCCACAAACGGAACAAGGTGATGCTCGCACATGGAGAACATATCTATGTCCTTCACAATCACCATCTCGTCATGATCCTCATCAAATATGGCATCGTTCAGGACATCTGGCATCAGGAAGACACAAATCCAAAACCACTTAGGTTAACTACAAAAGGACTGTAAATATTTTTAAACCCTTACGAAAACATTAAGAAAATAAAAGTGAACACTAGTTTATTTTCCTTTCTAAGCAAGCTGCCTCTTTTCCTTAATTGATATAAAACATCCTCTGGACAATGTTTCAGGAGAAATGCAGACTTCCAAATGCATTTGCATCATGAGCTGGAAGGGAGGAGGGGAGGGAGCATGACAAAGTGAATGGCTGTATATGGAGGTGGGGGGGGGGGGGTTGCTCTTCCCACCATCACATTTCCTAAGAGATAGACAAAGATCCTCTAAACTTGGGAAAATTCTCCAAATTACCAGGGGAAACGTCAGACTTACTCTGAGTGGTTGCCTTCCTAAAGAAATAAATCCTATATTCTGTATGTGTGTGCCTCTCTAGGGGGCAGCAGTTGTGTAAGCTGTGAACCTCACACATAGGGCCAGGCAGACAAGAGACAGTCAGACAAGATGCCTTATGTTTAAAGGCTGCACTTAGTAAGGGTCCCTTCCTCATCTGCAAAGGAGAAGGTTACGCAGAGGATGCCCAAGGGAGCACTGTGCTCCTTTGACATTCTGTGACAGCAAGAGCATCCTGCCCTGGCTGCAGAAAGATAAAGGGATATAAGCCACAGCCATCACTGTGATATAGCCATGGTGTTGACAAACTGGTAGATGCCCTAACCATCTATGTAAGTGTCAGGTGTCATTGACACTCGAGAGAATGTTTTCTCACTTTTATAAAACAAACACGTGCACAGGAAAACCCTGATCTCATGGCTTGGAAGACCAAGTAACACTGAGACAGCTAGTGTGTAACTTCAAGGATCCAGGAAATAACCAATCCACATGTACAAGAAGACAAGAGTGGGGGATGAGCATGGCTTTGCAGCTGCCCACAGTAATTTTCCCCTTGGAAAGACAGGCCATGAGTCACAGAGATGTACAAATGCCCACCCCACTGCCTGACCTTCAGGGGCTCAGGTACTGAGTCATGCAGAAGCCTCTTTTTCATGAGGCCACTTGGAGTCGCCTTGGATTGAGTGGCAGGAGAGTCACTACTGTAGCCAGCAAGAATGGACGTGTGCAAGGTTTAAATACAGACCAACAGGGATAAGAATGGAGCAGGAACAAGCTCTGTCATTCTCTAAGTAAATGCTCCTTCTCCAGCGGCAGTCCCCTATGCAGAATACTCTGCCCTAACCTTTGGCTGCATTTCTAAAAGCAGTTTAAATATAGCTCCCTGGTGTTCCCAGAAGTACCCTGGATTTCTCCAGTATCAGGATAAGGCTATGGACAGCTCACAAAAATTCTTGGTCATATGAGAAATAAACATGAGAGTATAAATATGATAATAAAAGTAAAACAGTGTTTCTAAATGAACTAGAGAGAGCAGGAGATGCCAGACATCCATTTTCTCTGGCAAAGGAAATCTTCCAACTTCTCACAACTACACACATGTTAGAGTCAACCTCAAGCTAGTCTTAAGTAGGAACCAACTGGATGTTGGACCTTAGGCAAGGCACCATCAGAAAAATGGCATCTCTACAGTAGAGAAACTTGGTGGGTAGATCAGGGGTGACTCAGTCTCTTCTAGGACATAATGACATTGGATTTCCCAATGTGGCATTAACCAAAATGTATAACTATAGTCTAATCATCAGAAAAACTGAGGAATAGGCTACACTATAAGATCACTTTAGCCAGGCAGTGGTGGCGCACACCTTTAGTCCCAGCACTTGGGAGGCAGAGGCAGGCAGATTTCTGAGTTCAAGGGCAGCCTGGTCTACAGAGTGAGTTCCAGGACAGCCAGGGCTACACAGAGAAACCTTGTCTCAAAAAAAAAAAAAATCACTTTAGTAGAGTTTTCTAGAGATAAGGCTCACTAAGCTCTCTAGGCTAGACTTGAACCAATCATCCACCTAGCTCAGCTTTCCAAGTAACTGGGATGATAAGATTGTACCATCAGGCATGGCTCCATGGGTAATCTTTTGAAAACTCATTAAGGTCATAAAAAACATGAAAACGCCATAAAACTGTCAGAGTAGAGGAGAGCAGTGAAATATGATAGCTAAGTGCAATTAAAACTAAAATCAGAATTTGAATAAAACATGTTGGTTAACATCATTATGCCAATATTGACTTAAGTGTTAGCAACTGTACCATGGCATGGGAGGCGTCTGTGGTAGAAGCTGGTGAGATGAGCTATGAAAACCCTCTGTACCGTCTTTGTCATTTTGCCATAAGTCTAAAATTGCTTCAAAATTTAAAAAAGGATGATATCCAAGAACTGCTCTGTATAAACAATAGAGTAAACTCAGTGAAAAACAATGAACTGCAGACACATAGCAGTACGTTAGATCTCTGTGTGGCATGAAGTCACACGCAAACATGAAAGGCTCCTCTTGTACATGGCGCAGCAACGCTCCGCCGATGATAGATCACATATGCATTGGTGTCTGAGAAGGCTCAGCTCAGTTGTGTGCAGTCTGAAGAGACAGCCAATTGACACACTATTGCCCTAGGTGTGAAGTTCTAGAAAAAGTCAAAATATAGTATAGTAGTGGGGGGAATAGGTGGCTTATGGGGGTTGTGGGGAGCAGAAGTAGATGGATTGCAAATTGACAGGGAGGAAATTTGGTGGTGGCCCTATCATCACCTTGTAGCTAGTTGACTGTGTGTGTTAGTATGTGTGTGTCTGTCCCAACTCACACTGTCATTGTTGAGTTCGGAGATGTTAGCCATACCTTAGTAAATTTAACTATTTTTTTTTCATTATAATGCAATATGCAGCCTCCTGTGTAGTGTAAACATTTATCCCCCAAAAGAAATGATGAAGGCTAAATCACAAACCTAATAAAATAATTACTTAGGGATAACAAATAAGAAAAAAAGGGAAACAGCTAGAAATGAAATGCATTTAAAATATAATTTGACAATTTTTTTAGAGATTTTTTAAAATTATGTGTATGGGGATGGGATATGTGCACATGTGAATGCAGATGCCTGGAGACCACAGGACACTGAATCCCCTGGAGCTGGAGTTAGCAGTACTTGGAATTGAACTTGCGTCCTCTGGAAGAGCAGCCAACGTTCTTGACCACATCTCCCCAGCCATGCGATGTAGTTTTGACTTTTGAGTTGGTATGTTTATATACTCAAAATCAAACCAAGGAGAAGCCTAACTGTCCTCCAAAGGCTTGGTGCTTTGTGTAGAACTGACACTACTCTGTTACCTATATCACATTTCATTAAAATGAACTCAGACTGTAAACTTGACCTCACCAAGTCATTTTTCTTCAATAATAAAGGTTCCCTGCTATATTTACTTTTTGGTTTGCTCCCACATATCTGAAAGCTGCCATCTGTGGATAATAAGAACAAAGCTTTATCACAGATTGTTTTAATTTCCTGCCTGCTATCAGCAGCAAGAAGGTAACCCTGGAAACGGGGTTCATAGCATCCTCTTTCCTACTGCCTGTTAGTCACAACCACAAAGGAAACCAGAGAAGTCTCCTGAAGTTGGTCTGTCCACACCACCACTGCCTTTGTCAGGGTTAAGCAATGAAGTAACATGGCTGAGCAGCCATCCCTCAAGTCTCTTGCCCGGTAGAACCCCTCCTGAAAATACGGTTAAGGCACATATGTGATGCTCACTAAGCATGATCTGGAGCAAGGATGCCAGACCTTCCCCACAGTTGTGTTAAAACACAAACTGCTGGGTCCCATCCACAGTCTCTGTAGGTCGGAGTGGGCTTGAGAATCTGATTTCTGAAAAGCCCTGAGATTCTCTGATGCTGGTCCAACCCCACTGAGAGCACCTGGTGTGGAGCATCTGTGCTGCTACCCAAACCTTCGCATCTTCTACATGTTCCTGCTCAAATATGTAAGCACATTTAGGACAAACAGACCTGTTTTGCCAGGAGGAAGAACAAAAGGAAAAGACACGGGAACTATCTTGTTTTTTACCATCATCATTTTGAACACGGGAATGGCCTTCAAGGCCAGGGTGCAATACTTGATTCACCTTCCAGCATGCAAACCTGATGAAGGATGGCTTTGAATGAACATCCATTCTAAGGACAGGAAAGACATAGCAGGGTTTATATCCTGCCTAGAGAGAAAGATAAGGGAAGGAACAATGCAGCCCAGGCAGGCGGGAGCAACACAACCCAGGGCATGTCATTTCTTAATTCTTCTAGAAGGTCAGGTGACTCAGTATTACCAGCACATATAAAATGGAAAGGAGGCCAGCGTCGGTAATCATACAGCTAACTGAGGAACAGGGCCATGTGTAAGCTCTTACCTTCCTGGGCTCAACAAAGTCAGTTTCATGTTGCTTAATAATGGGACTGTGCTTTTGGTTTTGGAAATAGAGTCTCATGTATCCCAGGTCTCATCTCCCCAAGTATTGAAAATTATAAGAATATATCACCATGCCTGGTTAGGATAGGGTGATGTTCTGCGAAATGAATCACTAAGCAGTCTATTATTGTATGAATACAGTGGAGCATGCTCACACAACTTACTGTACACTCACACATTACATGATGTTAATGGTGTGTATAGTTGTGTGTTTATACATACAGTCTATTGTTAAGACCATGACAAAGTAAACACAAGGTTAAAGCATAGACAGATTTAACAGAATGGCAAATAGAAGGTGGGGGCTCTGCAGGTGCAACAGAAAAGACTTCCACAGTGAATAAGTGGGAGCACACCCTGAAATGACAATTAAGATTAACAAAGCCATCCGGGAGCACAGAGGCTTACTCTTAGTCAAGGACTGGTGCTGCTCATTGTTGTTTGGCTATGCTCTTCACCTACTGACCGCACAGCAGCTTGACACAGCAGTGGTGGTTGTCCTGATCAGCAGAGACTTTTTGTTCCATTACAGTCTTGTGGAGTCACTGAAATCTATGCAAGTGATGCTGACGTGTAGGGAGGTGCAGAACTGCATACACACCTAGTTCTCTCTAGTTCCAGGGCAAGTTCAGTGGTGTGTGTATATATATGGTCTTGCCATAATGACTGTTTACATAGTCAGAGTTCTCTTAGTCTTGGGTTTGAATAAGCTTGGTCATTGTTTCTCACACTGGACTGTTCCCTCACAATGGACAGTTGGACTACATTAAATGAAACCTCAGTGCTTTTGTTTTTGAAAGTTTTATGGTGGCCGGGCGGTGGTGGCGCATGCCTTTAATCCCAGCACTTGGGAGGCAGAGGCAGGCGGATTTCTGAGTTCGAGGCCAGTCTGGTCTACAGAATGAGCTCCAGGACAGCCAGGGATACACAGAGAAACCCTGTCTCGAAAAACCAAAAAAAGAAAAAAAAAAATTGAAAGTTTTATGGTTCAAAACCTAGAACTGAGTTGTCAAGCCCCTTCTAGTCTGCCTGCCTGGCCCCCATCTGTCTTCTCCCAGCATCTAGTGCCTGAGTCTAGCAGCCCCAATCTCCTATCGTTACCCACCTCTGTTCCCCTCATGTATTACCATCTACCTGAGTTCATCGGGGACCCTCTGGAGAAGCTGTCCCAGCCTCAAGCTCCTACAATAGAGAGGTATTTTTATGAAAGCAAGAATTTTATAATCTAAATTACATCTCCTTACAACATTTCCTTACTCATTATCAAATCTGGTACTTGAAACAGAACTGCAGCCAGGCAGTGGTGGCACATGCCTTTAGTTCTGGCACTGAGGAAGCAGAGGCAGGTGAGTCTCTGTGGGAAAACTTTGCTAATTAACAAAGTCCACCATGACCAGATAGCCTCTGGGCTTGGTATAATATGGGAGCCTCCCATCTCCTTCTCTGACCTTGTCTGAGGAATTCTAAGCCCCCCATATATATCTCTACCTGAAGGATGTCTCATAGGACCAATTTTTTTCTCCTGACAAAACCTGTCAGCCAGACCGGAGATTCCTGAAATGCTTCTCTATGCTGATGAGGCATTCCAGATACCCTAAGCCCTCAGCCAATGAATGACCTTGTCCAGCCTGGATGTCCCTACCCTCAGTCCCCTAAAACTTTATAAGCCTTGAATCACCCTAAGTAAAGTTGATCTGCCTCCTGACTGCAGGTTCAGTGTGGTTTATTCACACTATGTACTCACAGGGCTTCCGAACCCCACCCAACCCCATTCAAGATCTCTACTCCCACTGCCCTTGTCAACTATAACAGTGACCGTCCACTAGAGCAGGGAGACCCACCGGTCTCTACAAGTTTTAGGCTAGCCTGGTCTACACTGTGAAGCTCTCAGAAAGAAAGAAAGAAAGAAAGAAAGAAAGAAAGAAAGAAAGAAAGAAAGAAAGAAAGGGAGGGAGGAGAGAAAGAAAGAAAAAATGAAGGAATGAAGAAAAAAAAGAAAGGGGGAGGGAGAGAGAAAAAAGAAGGGAGGAAGGGAGGAAGGGAGGGAGGGAGTGAAAGAGAAAGAGGGAAGGAGGGAAGCCATGCTGAGTTATTCTATAGTAAAAAAAATTAAAATTGAATAAACAAATGCTTTAAAATTTTTGTATTTTGCTGAAAATGCTTTTTCCCAGAGTATATTAAATATTTTAAATATTTGAGTTATTCTTATGTTTATTATTTTTTGTGGGAGCTTACTGTTTTAAGTCAAGTACTCTGGGACTGGCAGTGTTTGGCAGACCTGGGATTTGCTTGGGATGTTAAGAGTCAAAGCTTCTTTTCCTTTTTATTTTATACCTTGCGAAGTTTTCCTAATATTTACACTTTGGTGTTTAGCTATTTTTCTTGGTGAAGCATGCATTTCCATCCGTGGTCCCTGATCAATGTTAACAACTGAGCACCCTGGCACTGCTAACTGCTTCCTTCCTGGACAGCTTCTTCAGCTTGAAGGGCTTGTAGAATACCTATCAGTCATAGACTGGAGAGACTGAGACTGGAGCATATGAAGTGGTTCTGAGTCACCAACCCCCAACAACACACCAGTGACCTTCCCAGCAAGACTTGGGTGTGTGACTTTAATTAGAAAAACAACTGTTCCCCCAAATTTTGCTTTGGCTCTTGATGGGGGACAGATGACAACATGGAAGCAGTCCAAGGTTCTTGGCTGATGCATGGAAACTGTGCTTTAAGACGCTGCTGTGGACCAAGGACTTCTCCAGCATATGTTTACTGGGAAGCAGTGTGAACAGCAAGCATAGCCACAGCAGCTGCTGCTGCAGGACTGTCTGTCACCGTGCTAAGTGGAGGACCAGAAGCAACTGGGCTGACAGAACCGGCAACATACTAGAATGGATGAGCCCTGAGCAGTCCACTGAGGAGCTGGTCTCAGTTGAACAAGCCTGCTAAGGGCTCTGTGGAATTACGTTCAGAGTCTGCAGGACAGCCACCATGGAGGTCTCGGGAGAAGTTGGCTGGCAGGGTTGATTACAGGACTGGGTATAGTTCATACTCTTGCCATTTTCTACATCCATTGGATGGTGAGATGAACCTGAAGCTCTCTCTGAGCTAAAGCTACATGCAGTGGCTTTCATGGTATTTTTAATTTATTTGAAAATCCAAGCATGTACTTAAAAATTAAAAATATTAAAGTACAGTTGATCCATGAAGCTAAGCTGTGTTATGTATGGGTTGCTGAGGATATTGGTGACAATTGGGGTGGAAGGATATCAGAATCAGGTAGCTTAGCAACATTTATAAAATCAAGGTATGTATAGACAGTCTGCTTTAATCATTTACTACCTTGAAAATAAGCACAAATCCATTATTAAAGTAAATACTTGGGGTGGAGAGAAA